>NC_056725.1:57053670-57328670 GCF_019279795.1 Protopterus annectens
CTGTAACACACCCATCAGTAGATAACATCATTCTGTTTTCACTCTAATGATGGTGTGACTGCTGTAACACACCCATCAGTAGATAACATCATTGTGTTTTCACTCTAATGATGGTGTGACTGCTGTAACACACCCATCAGTAGATAACATCATTCTGTTTTCACTCTAATGATGGTGTGACTGCTGTAACACACCCATCAGTAGATAACATCATTGTGTTTTCACTCTAATGATGGTGTGACTGCTGTAACACACCCATCAGTAGATAACATCATTGTGTTTTCACTCTAATGATGGTGTGACTGCTGTAACACACCCATCAGTAGATAACATCATTCTGTTTTCACTCTAATGATGGTGTGACTGCTGTAACACACCCATCAGTAGATAACATCATTGTGTTTTCACTCTAATGATGGTGTGACTGCTGTAACACACCCATCAGTAGATAACATCATTGTGTTTTCACTCTAATGATGGTGTGACTGCTGTAACACACCCATCAGTAGATAACATCATTGTGTTTTCACTCTAATGATGGTGTGACTGCTGTAACACACCCATCAGTAGATAACATCATTGTGTTTTCACTCTAATGATGGTGTGACTGCTGTAACACACCCATCAGTAGATAACATCATTGTGTTTTCACTCTAATGATGGCGTGACTGCTGTAACACACCCATCAGTAGATAACATCATTGTGTTTTCACTCTAATGATGGTGTGACTGCTGTAACACACCCATCAGTAGATAACATCATTGTGTTTTCACTCTAATGATGGCATGACTGCTGTAACACACCCATCAGTAGATAACATCATCATGTTTTCCACTCTAATGATGGTGTGACTGCTGTAACACACCCATCAGTAGATAACATCATTGTGTTTTCACTCTAATGATGGCATGACTGCTGTAACACACCCATCAGTAGATAACATCATTGTGTTTTCACTCTAATGATGGCATGACTGCTGTAACACACCCATCAGTAGATAACATCATTGTGTTTTCACTCTAATGATGGTGTGACTGCTGTAACACACCCATCAGTAGATAACATCATTGTGTTTTCACTCTAATGATGGCGTGACTGCTGTAACACACCCATCAGTAGATAACATCATTGTGTTTTCACTCTAATGATGGTGTGACTGCTGTAACACACCCATCAGTAGATAACATCATTGTGTTTTCACTCTAATGATGGTGTGACTGCTGTAACACACCCATCAGTAGATAACATCATTGTGTTTTCACTCTAATGATGGTGTGACTGCTGTAACACACCCATCAGTAGATAACATCATTCTGTTTTCACTCTAATGATGGTGTGACTGCTGTAACACACCCATCAGTAGATAACATCATTGTGTTTTCACTCTAATGATGGCGTGACTGCTGTAACACACCCATCAGTAGATAACATCATTCTGTTTTCACTCTAATGATGGTGTGACTGCTGTAACACACCCATCAGTAGATAACATCATTGTGTTTTCACTCTAATGATGGTGTGACTGCTGTAACACACCCATCAGTAGATAACATCATTGTGTTTTCACTCTAATGATGGTGTGACTGCTGTAACACACCCATCAGTAGATAACATCATTGTGTTTTCACTCTAATGATGGTGTGACTGCTGTAACACACCCATCAGTAGATAACATCATTGTGTTTTCACTCTAATGATGGCGTGACTGCTGTAACACACCCATCAGTAGATAACATCATTCTGTTTTCACTCTAATGATGGTGTGACTGCTGTAACACACCCATCAGTAGATAACATCATTGTGTTTTCACTCTAATGATGGCGTGACTGCTGTAACACACCCATCAGTAGATAACATCATTGTGTTTTCACTCTAATGATGGTGTGACTGCTGTAACACACCCATCAGTAGATAACATCATTCTGTTTTCACTCTAATGATGGTGACTGCTGTAACACACCCATCAGTAGATAACATCATTGTGTTTTCACTCTAATGATGGTGTGACTGCTGTAACACACCCATCAGTAGATAACATCATTCTGTTTTCACTCTAATGATGGTGTGACTGCTGTAACACACCCATCAGTAGATAACATCATTGTGTTTTCACTCTAATGATGGTGTGACTGCTGTAACACACCCATCAGTAGATAACATCATTGTGTTTTCACTCTAATGATGGTGTGACTGCTGTAACACACCCATCAGTAGATAACATCATTGTGTTTTCACTCTAATGATGGCGTGACTGCTGTAACACACCCATCAGTAGATAACATCATTGTGTTTTCACTCTAATGATGGCGTGACTGCTGTAACACACCCATCAGTAGATAACATCATTGTGTTTTCACTCTAATGATGGCGTGACTGCTGTAACACACCCATCAGTAGATAACATCATTGTGTTTTCACTCTAATGATGGCGTGACTGCTGTAACACACCCATCAGTAGATAACATCATTGTGTTTTCACTCTAATGATGGCGTGACTGCTGTAACACACCCATCAGTAGATAACATCATTGTGTTTTCACTCTAATGATGGCGTGACTGCTGTAACACACCCATCAGTAGATAACATCATTGTGTTTTCACTCTAATGATGGCGTGACTGCTGTAACACACCCATCAGTAGATAACATCATTGTGTTTTCACTCTAATGATGGCATGACTGCTGTAACACACCCATCAGTAGATAACATCATTGTGTTTTCACTCTAATGATGGCGTGACTGCTGTAACACACCCATCAGTAGATAACATCATTGTGTTTTCACTCTAATGATGGCGTGACTGCTGTAACACACCCATCAGTAGATAACATCATTGTGTTTTCACTCTAATGATGGTGTGACTGCTGTAACACACCCATCAGTAGATAACATCATTGTGTTTTCACTCTAATGATGGTGTGACTGCTGTAACACACCCATCAGTAGATAACATCATTGTGTTTTCACTCTAATGATGGCATGACTGCTGTAACACACCCATCAGTAGATAACATCATTGTGTTTTCACTCTAATGATGGCGTGACTGCTGTAACACACCCATCAGTAGATAATATCATTGTTTTCCACTCTAATGATGGCGTGACTGCTGTAACACACCCATCAGTAGATAACATCATTGTGTTTTCACTCTAATGATGGTGTGACTGCTGTAACACACCCATCAGTAGATAACATCATTGTGTTTTCACTCTAATGATGGCATGACTGCTGTAACACACCCATCAGTAGATAACATCATTGTGTTTTCCACTCTAATGATGGCGTGACTGCTGTAACACACCCATCAGTAGATAACATCATTGTGTTTTCACTCTAATGATGGTGTGACTGCTGTAACACACCCATCAGTAGATAACATCATTGTGTTTTCACTCTAATGATGGCGTGACTGCTGTAACACACCCATCAGTAGATAACATCATTGTGTTTTCACTCTAATGATGGCGTGACTGCTGTAACACACCCATCAGTAGATAACATCATTGTGTTTTCACTCTAATGATGGCGTGACTGCTGTAACACACCCATCAGTAGATAACATCATTGTGTTTTCACTCTAATGATGGCGTGACTGCTGTAACACACCCATCAGTAGATAACATCATCGTGTTTTCCACTCTAATGATGGCATGACTGCTGTAACACACCCATCAGTAGATAACATCATTGTGTTTTCACTCTAATGATGGTGTGACTGCTGTAACACACCCATCAGTAGATAACATCATTGTGTTTTCACTCTAATGATGGTGTGACTGCTGTAACACACCCATCAGTAGATAACATCACTGTGTTTTCACTCTAACGATGAACTGGCTGCTATAATGCACCCATCAGTAGATAACATCATTGTGTTTTCACTCTAATGATGGTGTGACTGCTGTAACACACCCATCAGTAAATAACATCATCGTGTTTTCACTCTAATGATGACATGACTGCTGTAACACACCCATCAGTAGATAACATCATTGTGTTTTCACTCTAATGATGGTGTGACTGCTGTAACACAACGTAAAACCACCAACGACCAGCAAAAACGATAGTGAACACAATATAATAAAGATTACTTTATTTTTGCTCCAAAACCATATTCCAGACCGGTTTTGGCTATTCAGCCTTTGTCAATGGATACAAAAAGATTTTTAGTGTATAATACAACAGCCTATATTTATTGTGATCTCTAATTATCTTGAAACAGTGGTATAGCCCAACCTAGTGGATGGAGTATCCAAATACATGTCTCACCTAAAGCGCAAAGCATTCACCCAGTAATATATGATATCAAAAATGTTAAGTAATAGAAAATATCATATTTTCAAGGATTATAAAGAAGAGTTTTGTGAAAATCCTTTGTGCATACAGGTCCCATGGTAAAAAGCCAGGGGCATACTCTAAGTATTTATAAATAAGCATCATTAGTCTTCATATATAACCAAAAATGTAAATCTGACTACGCCTAGTATATAGTGTATATAATAACAATATATCAATTCCTATATAAATTAAAATGAATTTAACTTATCATATATCATATTGATGAATAAAGTTTCAAAAATAAGCCATCATTACTGGCTATTAATTATGGTTAAAATGATTTCCAATAGTTTCCTTGTGAATGATTCCTATATTATAATTATTATAATACCTTGCCATATATTTCAAAACAACATGACAGTTATAAAACTGCAAAACTGTGTATGTATATACATCCTACATATATAGATATTTAAAGAATTCGTAACATACCTTTAGTCAAATGCTAATACATAAGTGTGGTTAACCTGACCACCATTATAATATTCATACTGGTTTTTGATCTATATGTATATATGATCTCGCCATGATCATGGAACCCCTGACACTATATAAAACTCACAGATGGTCATTCAGGCCTGGTGGAAATAAACATCCAAGGTTGGTAATCCAATATTGTTCCTTGTGGTTGAGAATGGTGTGCCAACCTTGTTGGTTGTTCCTGTCCCCCTGAATTTTGTCAATGATCATGAACACGAAATGAGCATTGGAATGTTGTATCGCATGTCTGTATAGAGCATTTGTTTCTTTTTTGTACTTAATGTCACTTCTGTGTTCTGTCATCCTTATTCTAAGTGATCTTGATGTTTGACCAACGTAGAAGGCTTTACATTGGCAGGTGGCTAAGTAGATGACCCATGTGCTACTGCAATTTCCACACACCCTCGTTTGAAATACACGATTGGTGTTGGCACTGGTAAATTCTTTGAGTGTACTAACTTGTAGGCAGGAGCAACAATGATCACATGGAAACGTACCGATTAGTTTGTCTCCAATAATAGTTGTCTGTTGATATACCGCTCCTCCCCCTTCTCTATGTTTGTAATGTGAAAAAAGACCTCCCAGGTTCTTTCCTCGTCTGAATGACATCTGACACTGAGGGCCTAATAGTGTTCTTAAACTATCATTAGCCAAAAGAATGTTCCAGTTTGAGTTCAATTATCCCTGACTATTTGTTGATTCCTGCCATATGTAGTCACAAATCTCAAAATAGAATCTTGATTGGCATGCCCGGATTTTTTGTATTGTAACAAAGTCCTTCTGTCTATGGTATTGCTCCATGAACTAGCTTGGTGTATATCCATGTCTCTATATCCCCTATCTTGAAATCTACGGTATAAATCTTGTCTGGCATGTTCAAATTGCTCCTGAGATGAACAAATGCGTCTGATACGCATAAACTGAGATTTAAGGATGTTGCGGATGGTGTGGTTCAGATGCATACTAGATGCATGTAACAATGTGTTATATTGTGGGTATTTTCTAAATGTTTTAGTGCTTAAGGTGTCATCTTTGTTACGGTAAACAGTAACATCCAAAAAATCAATAGTACTAATGTTACATGAAACCGTAAACTGAATACCCCAAATATTACCATTCAGGTAATCAATAAATTCCTGTAAGTATGTTTCATCCGCCTTCCACACCATCCAGCAATCATCCAAGTACCGTCACCAGATATCGATTTCAACCATGTATATGTTGTGTGATGTATCATATATCATACATTCTTCAAAATAGGCCATGAACAAATCCGCATAAATGGGTGCAAAGGAAGCTCCCATTGCTGTTCCTTGTAACTGCCAAAAGCATTCTCCATGAAAATAAAAAAACATTTTTATTTAATACATGTTCTGTCATACAGACAAGTAAGGTATTGAAACCCAGAGGATACAGGTTTGTTCTCTCAAGCCAATATTGCAGGGATTGTAATCCCGCCCAGTGTGTGATGCTTGTATATAAGGATTTAACATCCAACGTACACAATAGTCAGCCTGGTTCTAGCTGTGTGTCCTCTATAATTTGTAAGAAGTGCATCGTGTCCTGTAATCGGGCCCTAACTGATGTCAGTAGGGGTCTGAGATACTGTGTTAAAAATGCTGATAATGGTTCCAGTGTGAATATTATAATGGTGGTCAGGTTAACCACACTTATGTATTAGCATTTGACTAAAGGTATGTTACGAATTCTTTACATATCTATATATGTAGGATATATATACATACACAGTTTTGCAGTTCTATATCTGTCATGTTGTTTTGAAATATATGGCAAGGTATTATAACAATTATAATATAGACATCATTCACAAGGAAACTATTGGAAATCATTTTAACCATAATTAATAGCCGGTAATGATGGCTTATTTTTGAAACTTTATTCATCAATATGATATATGATCAGTTAAATTCATTTTAATTTATATAGGAATTGATATATTGTTATTATATACAATATATACTAGGTGTAGTCAGATTTACATTTTTGGTTATATATGAAGACTAACGTATGCTTATTTATAAATACTTAGAGTATGCCCCTGGCTTTTTACCATGGGACCTGTATGCACAAAGGATTTTCACAAAACTCTTCTTTATAATCCTTGAAAATATGATATTTTCTATTACTTAACATTTTTGATATCATATGTTACTGGGTGAATGCTTTGCTCTTTAGGTGAGACATGTATTTGGATACTCCATCCACTAGGTTGGGCTATACCACTGTTTCAAGATAATTAGAGATCACTATAAATATAGGCTGTTTTATTATACACCAAAAAATCTTTTTGTATCCATTGACAAAGGCTGAATAGCCGAAACCAGTCTGGAATATGGTTTTGAAGCAACAATAAAGTAATCTTTATTATATTGTGTTCACTATCGTTTTTGCTGGTCGTTGGTGGTTTTACGTTGTTGGTTTGACCCTGCACGCCATTCTTGCGGAGCACTTTGTTTGTTACTGCTGTAACACACCCATCAGTAGATAACATCATTGTGTTTTCACTCTAATGATGGCGTGACTGCTGTAACACACCCATCAGTAGATAATATCATTGTGTTTTCACTGTAATGATGGCGTCACTGCTGTAACACACCCATCAGTAGATAACATCATTGTGTTTTTACTCTAACGATGAACTGGCTGCTATAACACACCCATTAGTAGATAACATCATCGTGTTTTCACTCTAACGATGAACTGGCTGCTATAATGCACCCATCAGTAGATAACATCATCGTGTTTTCGCTCTAACGATGAAGTGGCTGCTATAACAAACCCATCAGTAGATAACATTGTCGTGTTTATTCTCTAACAATAGCGTGACTGCTATAACAAACCCATCAGTAGATAACATTGTCGTGTTTATTCTCTAACAATGGCGTGACTGCTATAACAAGCCCATCAGTAGATAACATTGTTGTGTTTTCACTCTAACAATGGCATGACTGCGATAAACTCATCAGTAGATAACATTGTGTTGTCCTACTAACGATGGAGTGACTGCAATAATAAACCCATCAGTAGATAACATTGGCATGTTTTCACTCTAATGACGGGGTGACTGCTTTAACAAACCCATCAGTATATAACACTGTCATGTTTTCACTCTAACAATTTCATGACACAGTAGATAACATCATTTATTGTGATTTAAAAGTTTGTTTGTTTTTTACATATGGTACTTATTTGACTGCCTGAACTTTTAAAAAGTTGATATTTGTTTAAATAATTTGTTTAATTATTGTAGGCTACACACTAAAGTGTGATAGCCTTTTCTGATCATTTGTAGTTGTTTAAATCTGTTTTAAATGTATTTTTTACTGTTTTTGCCTTATCTTTTAAAAAAAAAAAATTCCTTGTTTCCCACATTTCTAAGCTAGTATAGTCCATTTTTCAGGCTAGTGCTGAATTCAGGGCTGTGTTACAAGTTTCTGAGTTGCCCATACCTTACTTGGATAGAAGGAAGTTTCTCTGTTCACCTGTGAGAGAGGGGAGCTTTGAGCAGCTTATCTGTCCCTGGAGGAGTGGTTCCAGCCCATAGGTTAGTAGTTTATTGGCCATTTTGGGCTAATTTCTATCTCTTTCATTCCCTTGCTATAAAAACCGCATTTGCACGGTTTTGTGTAGCTGGCAGCGCTGGTTAGCTAGGGTTAAATTATTCCCGGCTCCACTAAGTCTCCTTTTCAGTTTTTCCCTTGAAACTAGTCTAACTCTCAACCTAAGCACTCAAAAAGCATTTTATAGCCCAGCACTTGCTCAGACCTAATAGCAAGCACTAATATACCCTGACACTTGATTGCCCAGCTGGGCAAGGCTCTTTATTCACCCATCACCAACCAAGCAACTAAGCAGCTCACCCTACTATTCAGGCATGACCAAAAGGCAATTTCCAGTTGTACTCTCCAGTCCAGCTGGTGAATCTGGGTATCCTGAGGCAATGTTACAACTGCCTCATGTACACAGACAACCATCTCCTCCTACCACAAAACACTGACATATGTGAGAGATGCAATTATACAGCCAAACTGGAGGCTAAGCTCTCTCCACCCAAGACTGGAACAGACAGTCAAGAGTTGAAGGTTAACACTTGCACCACTCCTCCAGCCACACATAGACCTACTAAACCAGCAATGGCAAAAAAATATACATAAATGCATAAAATCATACTTGGAGGCTCTAAATAAAAACCTGCAAAAGCATCAGAGACCTCCAAAGCAGACACCCAAACAACCTGCACCTCCCATTACAAACCAGACAACACATTAAACACAAAATCAGTGTGCTGCACAAACACAGCCCTTAAGGTGAAATAACATACCTAACACACTAGTAATAGGTGACTCTATAGTCAGGCACATTGACGTCCCACTCACTAGGCTGGACAAGCAGAAGGTTACTGTTAGCTGTCTGTCGGGAGCCAGAATCCACCACATAACTCAAGCACTCAGGTCACTTCAGAACAAGTATAAATATGACTCTGTCATTGTTCATGTTGGTGTGAATGACCTGAGACGTACCTCCCTGGACTACATGAAAAGAGACATGGAAGAGCTCTCTGATCATGTAGCCCAGGCTGGTATGACCCTGACCCTGAGTAGCATCCTGCCCTCACCAAGAATGATACCTCGGTATAAAGAAAAAATGATCAATTTCAACAATTGGTTAAGCTTCTGGTGTCATTCAAAGGGGATCCAGTGTCTGTCAGCCTGGGATGACATGCTGAACAAGCCACATTGCTTCACAAGAGACGGCTTGCACCTGTCACCCCTAGGCTTTTGAATACTGGCAAAGGCTCTTGCTGCCCCCATAGTGCCTTTTTTAGACAAGGCTCAAAAGTCAAACCCACCTCCATAAACAACACAATTAACAAAAAACTGAGGGTTATGCTACTCAACGTCAGGAGTTTAAATATCAAAATGCATTCCTCAGTATGGAGAACGTCGACATCTGTGCAGTAACTGAAGCCTGGTTCAAGGCTACAGAGAGCACTCCAGCACTACCGGGCTACAACTCATACCACACGTTTCGGCCACAGAACATGGACCGAAACACAAAAGGAAGGGGTGTATCCATATTCATCAAGGATACCTACACCTCCAGGTTAGTGGTGCAGCATGCCTCTGAGATCATCCATGTGCAACTAACATCGGGCAAATCTGCAATGCAAATTGTGGCCTGCTACTGATAACCCTCCATGACCCAGGACCACCACTCCACCTTTCTGGAGACACTGGAAAACATGAAGGTCCTACCGAACACCCTAATATTGGGCAATTTCAATTATCCTACCATTAACTGGGAAAACTACTAGAGTACAAACCCCCAGGCTCAGTGCTTCCTGGAATTCATCAACTCAAACTCCTTGGATCAGCTGGTAAATTCCCCTACCAGAGGTGAAAACATATTGGACCTGGTCATCACCAACATGGGTGACAGGTGTTCCACACCGGAGGTCAACCCGTCACTGGTTAGATCAGACCATAAACTAATCACTCTGGATGTTCACACCCCACCCCCCCAACTAAGGAAACCACAGTAAAAAACTTTTCTAAAACAAACTTCATCTTACTTAAGACAGAGGCGGTAAGTTTCACAGCCCCCACGCTAAAGGATAATGCTGCCCAAGATGCAGAAACCTTTACAAATGCACTCTATGAGCACCTACAAGGAAGCATGCATCATGCCATCCCTAGCAAAACCAAGACTCACTCCTCTAAGAGAAGGAAACCAGTCTGGTGGACCCCTGCCATAAACAGGCTATACAATAGAAAGAGGAAACTAGTTCAGAAAAAAAGCAAATCCCAAGAAGGAAAGACATCCCTGATCAGTATCAGTAAGAAACTAAGGTCCCTCATAAAATCATCCAAGGCTAATTTTGAAAGAAAAATAGCCAAGGATTCAAAAGATAACCACAAAGCCTTCTTTAGCTATGTTAAGAATCTAAGTGGCAACTTGCAGATATGCACTGAACTAGTGCAAAATAGCACAAAATATACTGAACCATTCATATTGCCAACATCCTGGCAGATAGAGTCAGTGCAAACTTCACCCCCCTCTCACCCCCAAAAGGGCCCACAACAATACTGGAAAAGTGTAGTGTCCCGGAAATCACAGATGCACATGTGAAAACAGCCCTTTCAAAAGCCAAAAACACCGTGACAATGGGGCCAGATGGTGTCCCAGGCTACATCTTGCATGAACTACAGAACAAACTAACCCCCCACCTAAACACGTTGTTCAACCTCAGCCTCTCCACAGGCTACGTGCCCATAGAATGACACACAGCAACGTTTATTTCACTCCACAAAGGCGGGGCCACAACTGACCCTGGTAACTATCGCCCCATAAGCCTGACTAGCCTGGTCTGCAAGGCTATGGAGCGCATTATCATGGAACTCATTAACAAAGACATTGAGAACCTCCAAACACTTGACCCAACCCAGTTCAACTTTGTTAAGGGCAGATCATGCCTACAAAACCTGGTTGACTTCTTTGAGACAGTCACCAAGGCCATAGACAAGGGAAAGGTGGTTCACACAGCCTACCTTGACCTCGCCAAGGCTTTTGACACCATTCCCCAATCGGGTATTACAGAAAAACTAACCAGCCTGAACATAAACCCGTATGTCACGAGATGGGTTGCCAACTGGCTTACAGACAGAATTCACATGTTAAGAATAGTGGGCTCCAGGTCCGACTCTAAATCAGTCACAAGTGGTGTCCCGCAAGGCTCAGTCCTGGGACATCTACTGTTCAGCATATACTTCTCAGATGTACAGGCAAACACAAGAGGACTATGGCTAACCAAGTTCACTGATGACTGCAAACTGGGAGCCATAATTGACTCTCTGGCTGACATGGACATCCTCCAAAAGGGCCTTACTGAGAGGGACACTTGGTGTCAAAGTCATGGCCTCAAGCTAAATGCCATAAAATGCATAGTCATCCCGACTGGGAAAAACAAAACACCCACAAATTACCACATAGGTGGCAGCCCCCTTAATACAGAAGAGGTAATAAGAGATCTGGGGACCCAGGTAGATAGTAATCTCTCCTTTGACAATCATATTGCCAAAGTAGTTAGGAAATCTTTCTATGTGGCCCATTGAATTACTAAAGGGTTCGCATCTAGAAATAAAGAGGTTATAGTGCCCCTCTACTCGTCACTCATCAGACCCATCATAGAGTACAATGCCCCATTTGGACTGTACCTCACAAGACACTTCCAACAGCTGGAAAGACCACAAAAGTACCTCGCCAAGAGGATTACTGACCATAAACATATGTCCTATGCAGCCCGACTGAAAAAAACTCTGGCTGTACACAGTGGCATATTGCTTACTCAGAGGTTATCTCTGCCTGACTTACAAAGCCATGTCCAATGCAGAATTGATGGACATGCTCCACCTAAAGAAATCCAAGTCACTGAGAGCCACATGCTCTAGAGAGCTAAACCTCGCCACAACAATAAATAGAACATGCTGGAGGGATAGATTCCTGTCACAGAGACTCCTCATGCTTTGGAACAAAATTCCTAACTACATTAGGCAGAGCCCATCACTAACACTCTTCAAGAGGAACCTTGACGAGTGGATGGGTAACAGAAAATACAACCCTGGGATCACTTCATTGGCTCTGCTTGACAGAGAATCAGTTAATTAATCAATGGGGCGGCGAAAGCCGACACACTCTGGCTAGACTTATAAATGCCCTTGGGCAGATAGCCTAGTACCTACCTATGAACCTATTGTGTCGTCATTCTAACCATGGAGTGACTGCAACAATAAACCCATCAGTAGATAACATTGTTGTGTTTTTGCTCTAATGATGGTGTGACTGCTATGCTATAACAAACCCACCAGTAGATAATATTTTCATGTTTTTGCTCTAATGATGGAATGGCTGTTATAACAAACCCATCAATAGATAACATTGTTGTGTTTTCACTCGAACTATGGCGTGACTGCTATAACAATCCCATCAGTAGATAACATTGTCGTGTTTTTGCTCTAAAGATGGAGGGACTGCTATAACAAATCCATCTCCCTATTAAATATCTGTACTACTGATACTAAGGTACTGGCGAGCAACTTGGAAAATGTCCTTGCCACTTTGGTGTTCTGATAACAGGCAGGATCTACAAGAAATCCCTGCAGCCTTTTATTTTAATACATTTTCTGAAAGATGCACCACAATCTACTTCAGTGAGAGCCACACTTCTTACTACACAGAAAACCTTTGATGCATTTAGTTGTGTTTTTGTGTTTCAGTCCTTATAAATGTTTAATGTTAGTCAGGGTTTTGAACACAGATGAAAGCTATATACAGCACTGCAGATTTAGTGCCAAACTCTTCTATGTTTTCCCATTTCTTTCCTCTGCAAGGTGGCACCAACCTCCTTAGTGTAAAACATAACCACATGTAGTGCAGAAAGGCACACGAAACAGCCTTCCAAATGTATTGTACATAAATCAGTTTTCCTGATTTAATTTTATGAGCCCTTGCTTTGATGCCATGCCATCGCTGCACCACATTGTGCCATATCCCTTACACTATACAAGTGTCTAATCCAGCACTGGTGATCGTATTACTACTTAGCAGTCCTAATCACTAGTGGTGCCGATAACAATCCCCTTGACTTCCAATGTTTCTTCTACCTGCAAGACACCTTGGATCACAGACACAGATAACTTGTTTTTTTATGTGCCCTGAAACTGATTGGTATTTGTAAATGTATTCTGTATACTTTTAATCTCAACACCTTCATTCAAAGTTTTGATTGCTTCTACTGTGTGCAAGTATTTCTTGGAGCTGCATTGTCACATGTTTACCTTTCACTGTGACACTGTATTTCTAATTTTTATTGTATCTGTATATCAAGTATTCCTTTATAATTGTCTGTTTCAGTTTTGTTATAACATACATTCTGTCTCTGGCATAAGCCATGGCTGAAAAAGATCAATTCACTTACCCCTTAAAAACAAAAATATTAAAGCAATAAATAATAAGTAAATATATAAATAAACAAGACAAAGACATACATAAACTCCTTCTTTTTCCTGCAGATACCCACAGAATCCCGAATGACACATTTCCTCCCTCACTTAACTAAAGTCCTTTATATAATAATTGTGGTCTCTCTGAGTCTGTTTGGCTCATCTTTTTCCACCATTAATGTCTTAGAAATGAGGCAGTGACCAATAGATGTCTTCTCTTACTTCTGTGGTCAGCCACTGCATGATTCTTTTGATGATAAGCCTCAGAGGTAATGATAGGGCATACATCAAATACTGGTTCTTTTTTGAAAATGCTATTAGAGGGGTACATGAAAATCTGGGTATGTTATAGCTTTTAGTGGGTTTGGTAAACTCCAGTCAGAATGGCACATATCTGGCCACCCTATGATGCCTTCCCATTCTTTATTTTATTTTATTTCTAATGGACTGGTGTTTCCAGTTGATGACATGGTGCATGCAAAATTCCTTGCAGTGTGGTGCTGAATGCATTTCTAACTGCAGGCAGCATATCACTTTACAAGCATTATTTATACTACTAAAGTTTGCATCTAGTCTCGTGCATTTTATGTTTTATAGGCTGCTGACTGGAGCTGTGTAAATGTAAAAGTATGATGCATTAAGATATAAGCTTGTCTTCTGAGAATATTTGATCAGGTTCCTGTATGTAATATAGTTACTTGACTTGTTCAGTTTCTCCAGGGTCTTTCTCTGAAGTTTGAACTGGCACATTTTGTATAAGAATCCGTTCATCGCCACCTGAAATGTCAAATATTGCAGCATATCCAGTTCAGTCACATATCTAGAAAGGATTGTTAATCACAAAATATATGTTTAAACTAGCTTTCTCTAAGTATAAAGACACTGTATTTTATTCACTATGGTAATAGTAATAATTGCTGAAACATTTGCAGAAGTTAAGTGAGAAAAGCACTGTGTGGTATGAATTTAGGATAAAACTAGGAATTCATAGTTATCTTCTGAAAACTAAAAATTCTGTAGTTTCAGTTTGTGTTTTTAAAAACAGTGACGTGTAGTGTTTTGTGTCTTAAGCATAACTTCATGCACGGGCAGATGTTTTTTAGGTTCTACAGATCTCGTCCTGTGACTTGTGAACTACAGTGAACATGTTCCCACCATTCAATAAAACAGACTAAGACACCTTTAAAACATTGATGAATATACCTTTAAATAAACAGCTTCAGCATACATGTATGAAGAAACATTTCCAATATTTTCTTAAAATGCCTACCACAGAATTTCAAGAAACTTTGTAGTAAGGCATGGTATGATGCAACATAATATCAGCTACAAATCTGCATTCTTATAATATTTAGAGACATAAAAGATCATACCCTACAAGTTGTATGTCATTCAGATAACAAAGTTGTGTGACCCTGAGAAAAAAAACTTTCCCCAGCCCAACATTTGGGAGGTCTCCTCTGCTTTGTGAAACAGTAACTCTTTTGAAAGAGATTTAGCTTTCCTCAAAAGGCCTCACTTCAACAAGCAATTTAAGGTTCACCTCGCTATACTTTTAAGAAATAGCCTTTTTCACAATTACTGTTCATCTGACCTTAACTCTTGACCTGCCTGGTTTTATCAAAGAAGTGTTCAAAAGGCTTCAAGTTTCGTTCTGCAGCTAATCAGAATTATTTGTACTGTTCTGTATGTTGTTAAGAGTTGATCCAGGCTCTTAAAAATTAAGCCCCAGGTCAATAGAGTGCCTTCTCATGTTTCCCTGATGCTTTGTAAAGCACATAGTTATGTTTTTTCAAAAGGTCTGACCCAAAGTTTCCTGTATTTTGTCTGTCCTGCTGTCTCTGTGAACTTGAGGGCAATTATAACTCAGCATAGTTTTTTTTTTTTTTTTTTAATTCTAAGGTCAACAGACATGCAACACTGAATGCAATTTCACATTATGCTAACACACCTCCATCTTTTCTTCAAAATTAAAGCAAATGTAAAAAAAAAAAAAAAGGCGGTTGGGGGGACTCTAAAACAATCTGAGCTATTTACTTCCAAAATAGAAGGAACTATTTCTGAACTTGGGCATGTTTCAGCTGTAATCTTAATTGCACACGCCTGGAACACTAATTTTAGGTAGTTTTTAAGGGGAAAAAATCTGTAAGTAGGAATTCAAACATAATTGGTCTTTGTACGCCAAATGCGACAGAGTTTGGATAAGCATTTTCATAAGATTATGATCAACATTTTAAAATTAAAATTCTACATTAATTTCTATAGGAGATATGCTTGTTATCAGTCTGACAGAAGTAGTTAGTAACTGCATTTGGAATCTTATACTCCGTGTAAGATGTGGCCCATATAAGCTTTTTTCTTTTACACTATCCATGACTACACTAACATTTGTTAAGTCTTAATACTTCAAAAAGTCTTGTCATGGGCATCTCAACAATGCCAAATCTGGATTCATACTTTCCAAAAATTTGCATTGCCATCTCCTGCCATTCTAGATGGGGAAAATCTACATCCAGTGAAAATCTAACCATCTGAGAAAAGACTCCTTGAAGCAAGCTCTCTGAATGATTTCTGCAGCAATGTTAATTGCAGTTATATGAGAATAGATTTAATCTATGCCAGGTGATTTCTATTTCCTCTAATATTGTACAACTGTGAAGGTGGTATACGTAAGTAAGTGGTATGTGGGGTGAAGGCCCCTATATTAAGGGTGTGGGGGTAGTGATTTAACCCACAGTTTCAGCATGTGCATGTTCATGGAGTTTGCACTGAGTACTTGTGTGTAGGGAGTTCCCTTAAGAGAACATACAGTCAATCCTTCTTGTTTGCCATAAATTTTGAACCAGACACCATTTCCAGCTTTCCATTCTAACATGTCTCCCCACACATGTGACTGCAAAGTTTTGAAACTTACCTTACGCACCCTCATAGTCCTATGCTATGATACTTCTTCTCAATGCCTCTTACAATGCTAATGATGATTAAACTCCCAAATATACAAAAAGCGATAGGATCATAACAATTACTAGGCAGGTAAGTCTGATGACCATGTTCATCTTGCAAAATAACACCCTCATGATGTCCCCCTCACTTCATGGAGGAAAATCTGGTTGAGGAAGAAGTTATGGATACCTATCTAATCATCAAGATTAGTATTTAAGGATGCAAATGATGAGTGTTACTCTGCTTAACAAGTGATGGAGAAATTGTTGGGTAATGGATCTATCCCTCCAATGAGTTTTACTGATAAGTTAGTGGAGGTTCACATCCTTGGATCACATATTTGTGTAACTGATCATCCTGGAAAAGGGTATTTGATGGCACAGAATTCCAGACATGGATCTCTAGGCAGGAGTCTATAGTAGACAAAGTGCAGGGACGGGCTAATAAAGTATTCACACCTTTCTAGCTGCGTGATATGTCTAGCTGGGTACATGGCAAGAGGAGTATTGTAATCAATTGGTCTAAATAGGACAGAGTACATACGGGTAGTCACATCCTTTGCCCTAGATGAGACAACTTAAGAAATTGTAGAAGTATGTTAGCAATGCCTTTATGGTCAGAGTGGGTAATTTCATTTTGGATAAGTTCTGTGTATTGCAAGGTATTATTTCTCATTTTCCTAAAGTAACCAAATAAGGATGTCTAGCTGTATTTCGCTTATCATGCCTCTTTCAGGTCATGCCCAGCTTTTGTCTTTCTAATGGTCATTTTAGTCCTTTACTGATCATTTTGATGAAGTGTTTAATGTGGATGGAGATGTTACAGGATTTTATATATTTTTTTCTTTTGCTACAGAGCTCATATATAGTGGTAGATGACCAGGGTGATTTATTTCAAAATTCCTATTATATTTGGTTCTGCTGGAGACTGCTAGATCATTGCACTTTAATTTCCCATTATATTTGGTGGTAGTATGGATTGCTAGATCAGTATGTGGGAACAAAGCTGAGATGAAAAAGGAGCATCTTAAGCTTCATTGGGTGGTGAGATTACAAGTAAGCTTATACAGTTCATCCTAGAATTTAAACAGGATTAGGTTGTGTGATATTTTTGTAAGTGGTTAGGGTTAGGGTAGCTAACAAGTAAAGTACTTGAGACTGTAGGTTGTTCGATGGGCATTAGTTGTGTTCTGTAGGTTGGGATTCAATCAAATATTTATCTATCTATGGAGGTTCATTCTAATAATAAAAATCGTGTGTGTGTGTGTGTGTGTGTGTGTGTGTGTGTGTGTGTGTGTGTGTGTGTGTGTATATATATATATATATATATATATATATATATATATATATATATATATATATATATATATATATATATATATATATATATATATATATATATATATATATATATATATATCAATACAGGCACACACATACACGTGTGTGTGCACATATTATTTATTTACTGTCAATTAAGCTCAAAGGGCCAGTTGACAACTGTGTAAAAAAAGCTTCAGAGTAGAATCACTTTATTTATTGTAAACTATCCTGAGGATACCTGGTTATCTTCCATTGATGAATTTCAGGAGGAAGAGACTCTACAGGATAGTACCTGTATGTTATGAGCTTTAATTTCTGCTTCTTGGCAATGAAGAAAGGAATTTTTGAACTGTGTTGGAATTAATTGGTGCTCTGCTTATGGGGTATGTGGAACATTTGAAAAATAAAAGGCACTTTTCAATATTTTTCATTTTGTTCAAAAAATTCATTTTGGTGCACATGGTTGTGTAAGAAACTTTACATTTTTTAAATCCTTAGAGTTTTGGTACAGTGTGGTACAATACCTATATGTATTTATATATATATATATATATATATATATATATATATATATATATATATATATATATATATATTAATATATATATAGCGAGAGAGAGGCCACGGTGGTGCAGTGGTTAGCATTGTCGCCTCACAGCAAGAGGTTCTCCCGTTCAATTCTCGGCTGGAGCGCCTTCTGTGTGGAGTCTGCATGTCCTCCCCATGGTCAAGGGACATCTAAAGACATGCAGGTAGGTGTGTGTGTGAATGGGTGTGCCTTCTTTGAAGGTTGGGCATCGGGCTGGCAACTCGACACCATAAAAATCCACTGCCAATCATTAGCAGACCAGAGTTCTGCTGTGGCGACCCCTAACCGGGAAAAGCCGAAAGAGTTATATATATTGGCTAAGCTTCTGGTTTCATTCTAAGGGGATCCAGTATCTGTCTGCCTGGTACGACATGGTAGGCAGACCACGATGCTTTGCCAGAGATGGCCTGCACCTGTCACTCCTGGGATTCCAGATACTGGCTAAGGGTCTTGCCACCCCTATAGTGCCTTTTTTAGGCAAGGTTCAAATGACAAATTCACCACCATAGAAGGAACAGGCAAGCAAAAACTGAGGGTAATACTACTCAATGCTAGAAGTCTAAATCTCAAAATGTACTCACTTGAGGCACTCCTTAATATAGAAAATTGATATCTGTGCAGTGACCGAGACCTGGTTCAAGGCTCTAGAGAGCACCCATGCATTATCAGGCTATAACTCATACCATACTTTTCGGCCATCTAACCTGGACCAGAACACCAAAGGCAGAGGTGTGTCCATATTCATTAAGGATATCCACACCTCCAGGCTAGTTGCTCAGCATAATGCATCCGAGGTTATTTAAGTGCAACTAACTCTGGGCAAAACTGCAATCCAAATTGTAGCTTGCTACAGATCCCCCACCATGCCCCAGGATTCCCACTCCTCTTTTCTTGATATAATGGAAAATATTAGGGTTCAACCAAACACCCTAATAATGGGAAATTTCAACTACCCCACCATTAACTGGGAAAACTACTCATGTACCAAGTCCTTCGCTCAACGCTTTCTGGAATTCATAAATTCCAATGCCCTGGATCAACTTATCCACACTCCCACCAGAGGCAACAATATCCTAGATCTAGTTATTACCAACATGAGTGACTGGTGCTCCACACCTGAAGTTAATCCCTCGTTGGTCAGATCTGACCACAAGCTAATCACCCTAGATATCTGCATCCCAAGCCCACCCACCATTAAGGAAATCACGGTAAAAAATTTTTCCAAAGCCAACTTTATGCTTCTTAAGACAGAAGTGGTGAACTTCATGACACCCATGCAGATGGACAATACACGGGTGAATGGATCGTGCTATCCCAAACAGAACCAAGATGCTAACCTCCAAAAAAAGAAAACCAATCTGGTGGTCCCCTGCCATAAACAAACTCTACAACAGAAGGAAGAAATTGTTGCAAAAGAGAGTAAAATACCATGAGTGGAGAATTTCCCCTATATGATCCTCCAAAGTTAGCTATGAAAACAAAATCACCACTGATTCTAAGGGCAACCACAAAGCATTCTATAGCTATGTCAAGAATCTCAATGGCAACACCCAGATCTGCTCTGCGTTACAGCAGAACAGCACGAAAATTACAGAACCAACTGATATTGCCAACATCCTGGCAGATAGCTTCAGTGCTAACTTTACCCCACCTCTCACTCCCTAAAGGGCCCATATCTATATGGAAAGAATGCAGAGTCCCTGTAATCACATCTATGCAGGTAAAAGCTACACTCTCTAAAACCAAAAACACAGCATCCATGGGACTGGACAACATCCCAGGCTGAGTTTTACACAAACTTCAGAATGAACTGGCTCCCCACCTAAGTACCATGTTCAGTCATAGTCTCATGTAAGGCTTTGTGCCCACTGAATGGTGCACAGCAACAGTTATTCCACTCCACAAAGGGGGAGCCAACACTGATACTGGGAACTATCGCCATATTAGCCTGATGAGCCTGGTCTGCAAGGCCATGGAATGTATCATCATGGAATTCATAAACAAAGACATTGGTAACGACCAAACTCTGGACCCTACCCAGTTCGGTTTTGTGAAAGGTAGATCATGCCTTCTGAACCTGATTGACTTCTTTGAGGCAGTCACCAAAGCCGTAGCTGAGGGTAAGGTGGTTCACACAGCCTATCTTGACCCCGTGAAGGCTTTCAACACCATCCCCCATTCTGAAATTTTAGCTAAACTCACTAAACTAGGTATAAATCCCTACGTCACAAGATGGGTTGCCATCTGGCGCACTGACAGAACCCACATTGTAAAAGTTGCAGACTCCAAATCAGACTTCAAACCAGTGACAAGTGGAGTACCACAGAGTTCAGTCCTGGGACCTCTCCTGTTTGGTATCTACTTGTCTGAAGTACAAGCTAACACAGAAGGCCTCTGGCTAACAAAGTTCACAGATGACTGCAAACTAGGAGACATAGTCGAGTCCCCAAATGATGTGGACATCCTAGAGAAGGGCCTCAAGCTCAATGCCAAAAAATACATTGTCATCCCCTTTGGTTAAAACTCTGTACCCATGAACTACCACATAAACGGCAGTCTACTAATGCCGAATGTATGATGAGAGACCTTGGGACCCAGGTGGACAGTAGCCTCTCCTTTGATAATCAAATCACTACAGTAGTCAGGAAATCCTTCTATGTGGCACACCTCATTAAGAAAGGGTTCTCATCCAGGAAAAAAAGATGTCATTGTTCCCCACTACTCGGTACTCATTAGACCCATTATAGAGTACAACGCCCCTTTTGGAATCTACCTCACAAGACATCTGCAGCAGCTGGAAAGGCCACAGAAGTACCTCACAAAGAGGATTACTGGCCTCAAACAGATGCCCTGCACTGACCATCTCAAAAAACTCCAGCTTTACTCTGTAGCATATTACCTACTCTGAGGAGATCTCTGCCTAACATATAAATGTTAAACCCAGAGCTGTTGGACTTGCTACACCTAAAGAAATCCCAATCCCTCCGAGCACCATGCTCTAGGGACCTAAACCTTATCACCACAATAAATAGGACCTGCTGGAGGGATAGATTCCTGCCCCAGAGACTTCCTATACTCTGGAACAAGCTACCCATCTATGTCAAGCAAAGTTCCTCATTAGCACTCTTCAAGAAAAATCTTGATGAGTGGATGGGAAATAGGAAATACACCCGGGGATCACTTCTGTGGCTCTGCTTGACAGGGGCATGGGAAATTAACTTTCTTGGGTGGTATAAGCCAGGGAACCTTGTTGGCTAGGGTTACTTAGGCCCTTGGGCCGATAGCCTAGTACCTACCTATGAACATATATATATATATATATATATATATATATATATATATATATATATATATATATATATATACACACACACACACACATATATATATATATATATATATATATATATATATATATATATATACATATATATACATACACACATACATACACACATACACACACACAAGTATGCATATACATAGCCATGCACAACACTACATTGTTCTCTAGATAGCCAGATAGATAGGTAGGTAGATAGATAAAACTGAAAAAGTGTTCATGGATGACAAAATGGAACAAATGCTCAGTACACAGAGCAAAGAAACAGATCACACATCTAAAACCATCACTCAGAGCAACACATAATAAATAAAAACTTCTGGACCAGAGTAAAGATTCATGTGCTTATTTATTAAATATCTAGACTGGTTTCACTGTAAAAAAAAGTAGCATCTTCAGTAGAAAATGGACATTCTGATGTAATAACCAAACATAGCATGTTTCTTTGAGTAACATCACCTGATAAGGATGGACCAATTCAAAGTCAGTGCAAATTACAAAAAGGAAAAGACAAATAATTTCATATTAAAGACAAGTTAAAAAATCAATAGTTATTAAACCATCAGTTGGTGCTTATAGTGAAATGAGTGAACAACTTTAGTATACTTCAGCCAAGAAACAAAAAATCGAAATAGCAAAAAAATACATATTCTCTGTTTAAATATCATGTCAAATTATAAATGTTCAATCCAGGGCTTAATAATGCCAGTTTCTATTATCCATATTTTTCCCTTTGTGTTCAGAACTTTAAAGAGAAAAACTTGCAGAGAAAACCAGTTTAATAAAAAGCAGAGCTTTCGGGCGTAACCCTTCTTCAATACTAATACATTCAAACACTAAACTCTAGAAGCTTAAATACAGGTCTAAAATCACATGACCAGCAGCCAAATGAAATCATGTGACAGAAAACAAATTAAAAATGAAAGACATATACATATAAATTAAAAGATGTGTAAATACACAATATAAAATATTTACTTTACAATATTACGTAGCTTAACTAACACAGGTTTTAAACTGACAGTGCTATTTAAACCAGGATGAGTGTCAGCAGCTAATCTCAATATCCATTCAAATTCTTTGAGCTCAAGGCGGTTGTTGACATCACCACCTCTTTCATTTGGACATAGAGCATCAATCACTCTAAACTTAAATGTATGTGTTTCACCACAAGTTTTAATATGTTTACATAGTGCATTATTGTCACAATTTCTCCTAATTTCAGAATTATGGTCTATAACACGTTCCTTAAGCTTACATATTGTTTTTCCCACGTAAAATGAACTGCATGAGATGCAGGTAGCCAAATAAACCACAAAAGTGGTGTTACAAGTAGCTGTAATTTTAAAATTAAATACTTGTCCATTGGCAGGATGAGTGAAAATATCACTACCATTCCCTAAGATGTAAGCACAGGCAACACAGTTAAAACATGGAAAAGTACCAGTTTTAGCAGCCAATTGTGTATAACAGGGTCTATAAAAATCTTTATAACAGAGTAAACTTTTAATCGTCCTCATATTTTTATATGTAAAATGTGGCTTGCTGCCCAATATAGTTTTTAGTTCATCCAATGCCATCAGAATGGGCCAGTTCCTGTTAATAATTTGTCTAATTGAACTTGACCTACCATTAAAAGTTGTGACGTACCTTATTTCATGTTGAGTAATGGTGTTATTACACTGACTATCTATGAGGCTTGACCTATCTTCCAAAAAAGTTGGTATAAGTGATGTCTGCCTAGCTTCCATTACATCAGATTTAAGCTTGGATAATAAATTCATATCATATCCACTAGAAAAAAAGTCCTCTACCATATTATCAAGTTGTGAAACAAATGTAGTATTATCAGTAGTTAGTCTACTTGCTGTAATAAATTGAGATTTTGCTACACCTTTAAAGACATGTGGCGCGTGCATACTACTGTGATGCGTATATCTTCCATTACTAACATCCTTTTGTTAGTAAAGGACACCGCTTTACCAGTATTCTCTTCTCAGATGATAAATAAAAATGTACAAATAAATAATACATGCCAACTCTAAGCTCTTAAAAGTGAATAAATAAAAATGACCAAGACAAAAAAGAAAACAGTGCTGATCATTTTGTTGCAATATGTGTTCATCATGTAAAGTGGAGAATCCGTTTCTAAAATATGCAGATTTGTTTACTTCTGTTACATTAATGAGGTTAATTTATTAAGTTTAAAATGTTGTGATTGTTTGTATGTTGAGCAGTTGTTCAATTACCTCTAAATTCTGTGTTATCTGATTGAACTTTCTGATTATATCATAATAGCTCAATATCTAGGCATATTGAACTAAAGGAAGTCAGGCCATGCCAGACACAGGTACTAAGATTCTGTAACATTCTATAATAATAATTTTAAATACCTACTCTAAGTTTAGCACAAACATACCCGAGTACTCTGTGGGACAGCTGAGTTCAATCCTTTCTCCCATACAGCAACTCTACCTGTATGGCAGACCTAGGATTGCTGGCAGGAAGCCAGGTCTGACATACAGCTGGAGTGGAAAGGCCTTGAGACTGTCCAGCACAAGCTCCACCTTTTGGGTGGCATGGCTGTCATAGCTGCATTTTCACTGTCCCGAACAAGGGATAGGCAGGGCCACTAGGATGCTAGCAAATTAAGTGTATTTCTGCAAATGGAACCCTGGAAGTCATCCCCACAGGAATTTGAAGGATGGTCCATGACACCAAAACTACATATGGACATAATTCAATGCTCCGCAATCCCAAAAGCCTTCAGTGGAGTTTCACCTGTACGTGGCACTTGATACTGCAGGCAGTCTGGCTTCCTACCAGGTACTGCATGCAATATCTAGTCCCACATACATACTGAGCATCTGCCTTGCTAAGCAGCCTATTGAGTTTAATGAGCCACTTTCATTCTAGCACTAATTCAGTTGCTATATAACACACACACACACACACACACACACACACACACACACACACACACACACACACACACACACACAAGCAAAGACATAGCTAGGGTGGGGTGAAAGGGCAGCTGCCCCAAATGCAAGGTGTTAGGGGGTAGACTGGTAAATACCAAAAAGTTTTTATAGAGTATTGTTTACAGTCAAAACTGAAACATTGTAGTGAACTAATAGGCATTCAGAAACACTCAGTGTATGTGGCATAAACCGTAAGGACCTTTGTGGTTTCTCCTTAAGTCCAAGGAAATGAGCTTCTTTGTTCTTTTTTTTATTTATTTTTTCCTTCTTAACTTAAAGGTGGGGGGGGGGCAGACTGGGCATGGCACTAAGTGCTAGAATACCCAGCAATACTGCTACACATAAGTATACTTTACTCCAGACTATCATTGTAGTGATTATCATACCCTAGTCCTCTTACAATAGGCATAGCCCTTGCCATACTTAGACAACTGTTTATTACAGTGCTATATCAATGTCATTGCACTGTATGCCATGCATTGCACACATGTGTATATGCAACAGGCTGAAGTCAATACTGCTGTTGCTGGTGACAGACAAAGTCCAAGAAGGAGAAGAATTTTCAGACCCCAGTTAACTTATCACAAGCTGCATGAGGTAGAAATTGTAGAGTGGTACAGAGTGGATACAGACACACTACATGACTCTGCAACCTCTGACGTCCTCAACTCAGACCCAATGCAAATGAGGGGAACCCATACCAGTGAAGACAAAGGTATGTGCAGCACTTAACATTTTAGCTACAGGAACCTTTCAGAGACCAACAGGGACATGCTGGGGGTGTCACAGGCATCAGCATCCAGGATCTCCTACCAGTTCCTGAATGCTAAGCTCCAACATGCCAGTGGCCACATACATTTTCCCTTCACTCCTGAGGAAAGGGCCACAAATATGTAGGAGTTCTTCCTTGTAGCACACTATCCTGAAGTACTAGATGACATAGATTGTACACATATAGAAATTAAGGCATCAGCCAGAGAACAGGGAAGGCTGTACATAAACTGAAAGGCCTTCCAATCTATTAACACCCGAGTCATGTATAATACTAAGGGAATCATCCTGAGTGTGTGTGCTGGCAACCCAGGCAGTTACTGCGTCTCACATATCTGGCACACCTCCCTACTGTAGCAGATGCTCACTAAGGGTGATATTCCACAGGGTCATTTACTGGCGGATGCAGGTTATGCGCTGGAACCATGGCTGATGATATCCATCAGAAATGCACACACACACACACTGAAGGACACCATAATGAGGCACATGCAGCTGTTCTCCTCCATGCTGATGAAATCATGTCAGTGGCCCTATGATGCACCTGATCATTTGTCCTGCTCTGGTCACTTATTGCAGTCACATCATCAATGATCTGCTGCCAAATTTGCATTCTGCCTGGCATATCTCCATGTCCTGTTTCAAGCAGAAAAAAGGCATCATGACACCTAAATGTTTGCACAATGACTTCATTTTCAGGGTTACTGAAGGGTGGGGAGGTTCAGAGATTGGGACACTTGGGTGCCATAGTTCTAAGTGACATAAAATACAAAAGAAGGATAATACACATAAGTGTCACATAAATAAAAGTCCTGTTTCAATATACCACATGAAAGGGTAGCATTTCACTATTACCCATTGGAATAACATAAAACAGTAAAGATATTCAAATATAAAAAAAAGGAATTGTGTGGTTGTAACATAGTACAATCACACACAAAACAAGGTATGATCCAAAAAAGGAGAGTAACAATAGCAAAAACCTTGTTTGTGTCAAAATAGAAATGCAACTTTCTTCCCCCACCCCGAAAACAGCAGGCAAATTACACATTTTGCTAACAAACTATCAGTGAAATGCTAAAAGTGCTATCAAATAAAATGTCCCTGAAACACGTGTACTGTTTTAACACAGAACATTTCATTTTAAGCTATTTCTAGTCATGTCTACCTGTGGCCAGCACTCCCCTAGAGGTGTATATGTTCCATCCTAGAAGGCTAACACTCCTTTGTCATTGACAATATAGGACATTTACATTTCATGTAAATAACAATAGAAGAGTATACAGAGAAAAACAGTTGTAACATTAGTACTTGTAATGACAGTTAATAAGGCTGTGCATCTTAGTAAGTGAAATGGCCTGACAAACATGCCCATGCCATCAGTACACTTCTAAAAATATATACAGATAAAAGTAGCATTTGCTAATCATATATGTATATATATATATATATATATATATATATATATATATATATATATATATATGGGTCTACTGTATATATTCGAAAACTCACTTCTTAGAATATAAACAGTAGACCTGTAGTTTGCTGTAGTGCACTTCAGAGAAAGTGCACTTCCACGAACATTGGTTCAATGAACCGATAAAGAACACATTAACATTATTTTGCAGGGGAAAAGCCCCCTGCACCACCATGTGGGGACTGTGCCCAAGCAAATCTAAATATAAATTCCATGGTTGCACAGGGCAAAGATCAAATCCCTTTCCCAGGAGCACTGACAGCTTCCTAATCATTCAGCCAACTTCTCCTACACTTGGATCTTTTATTTGAACAAGAAGCAAAGTCCTTAGGAAGGTCAAGTAATTGAACTCTGAGTTCAGGCAGGAAAAAAAAAATAATACAGATCATGTTCTATATATAAAATATATGGTTTGATCTTGAACCGCAGAATCTTGAAAATCAAAATCTTGAAACCATAATATTGAAAGGCCAAAAGGTTGAAGAGCACAATGTCTATAATTCTCGAATACTGAACCTTCTACAGATGTGAACCCAAGAATGGTGCTAACATCGGTCATCCATGGGTGTCGACCCAGGAATGGTGCTAACATGGGTCCTCCATGGGTGTCGACCCAGGAATGGTGCTAACATGGGTCCTCCATGGGTGTCAACCCAGGAATGGTGCTAACATGGGCCCTCCATTGGTGTGGACCCAGGAAAAAATGCTAACATGACTCTGGGAGTTTGATACTGTGGTCAGCATTTTGGTCTTTTGATATTATGGTTTTGATATTTTGATTTTCAAGATTTAAATAGTAAACATATCTATATCAGTGAAACAAATGTAGCTCTAGGAGACCACAGCTAGCATTCAACATAAAATGACTAATAGTTAAATGTAAGTAACAAGCTTTTACATTTAGTGCTTCATCAGGTTTAAAAACTGTGGTCTCCTGGATCTCCGTTTGTTTTACTGAATATATCTTTTATTTGAACCCATGTCCACCAATGATGCACTCAGGGCTTTAACTCTCCGATCCACAGAGGTGGTTCAAGTGAGGATTATGATTAGCTCTTCATTTGACTCAAAGGCAAAAATATTATACTGTGTCATAAGTTATGTGATCAGCAGTGCACCAATCAGATCAAAAGAAACTTTCCCCAGGAGGATAAAACTTCATAACTAACATTTTACCTTTAAATACACACATATATGCTCAAGACTTTTTTAAACTAAGCTTTAACTGATTTAACTTTGCATTCCTAAGTATCAGATACTTGGGTATGCAAAGCCTTGCTTTGTGTTACACAAGTAACACATAATATTTCAAGTAGGAGATTATGGTCTTTGTGGTTTGTCAACAGTTCTTTCATAATATTATAGATATACTAACTTTATACTATAACTTTTACTTTAATATTTTTTCTTAACTTTTCTTCTCATGTTTAGTTTCATGATGATTAACCTTTATAATGTTCTCTGATGCTCATGCTCAGTACTAAAATGTTGCACAACTAATGCCATACCAAAACTTAAAAGCTTTGACATGATGTAATAGCTATACAACTGCCAGGATGGGAAGTTATCAAAGATGTACTGCCTTTTGGCTTATGTACTTGATTGTCTGGGGTTTGCCTTCACCATCATACCTGGTCAGTTGGAAGTAAATCCCTGACACCCCACCTTGACAGGTATAAGGATTAAGGACTATCAATTATTAAGAGATACAGGGGATCAAGTTCCAAACATCAAATTCACTCTGCACTCTGCAGTTTCCAAGCCAAATCATATAGACCACTGTGCAACCTGTATTCACACTTGTTCCATTTAAGAGAAATGTCATTCTTAGCACTCAGAAATCTGCACACTTCCCTGTTTTACTTAGAAGGACAAAATGTTATTGATTTTACTCCCACATTAGGTGCTGCACTCCTGAGGTGCCCTCCTTTAGAAGAGACATTGAACCAAAGTGACATTTCCCTGAGATGGCGGGAGCTTAAGTGAACACTAAAGATTCTATGTCACTGACCTGGAGGAACAGCAGGGGGATTAATCCTGGAGTCTTGGTAAAATTGCCCCAGTCTATAAATACTACCTTTGAACCTCCCTTGAAAACAGGTTACATACTTGATAACACTTATATCGTTTACAAAAGACAAGCAGGAAGATATCAAGACAGGTCTGCTATAGACACCACAAGCAGTTTGATGCTAACTTCTTCCTCATGTCTGCTTCTCCAAATACCAAAGAACATAAGAAAACAGCTGCCTGATATTTAAACTTGGACTATAGTGCACAGCAAAAAATATCCTGGATAGTTAAATCATGTCAAGAGCCAAGCACAGTGTCAACTGAATATCCTATGGTTAAGTGGAATATAAAGAATACAGATATGAGCTAAGAAATGAGTAAGCTGTATTCTGTAATTTAAGGTAAAGAATATAGGTCCTGTTTCAAAAGGAGTTTACAGTTAGCGAGAGGTGCTTCCCTAAGCTTGCAATGCATATCCAACAGAAACTGTTCTCAAATGATGGCTAACACAGAAGAGATCCCAGTAAAGAATTGTGCAAACTATTGTGGCTTGGTGGGGACTAAGCATAAAATTCATAGAGATCTGCACTAAAATGTGATTCATAGACATGCACACACATTTCATGTAGCCCTACATCTAATTAAGTAGAAATCTGCATGAATAACAATCACTAATCTGGGCCGTTGGAATGACTTCTCATTTAAGCACCTTACTAATTTGCTAGAGGGATGGTCACAAGACAGAGCATTAATATCCATCACATTAAAATAAAACAAGAAAAGTGCGCACATTTCTAAATCAATAACCAATTCATAAAATGCAGCCTAGCCCCAAGAGCATCAACAGAATATGCAGTGCTGTGTCAAGTATGGATTTCCAACATCCACACCCATACAAAGAGTACTCATGGGTCATTTACAGAGCTGAGTCTTTGGTTTAGCACACCAGACCCCATTTCTCACCACAGTATTTGTGAACCACGATGTCTTCAGTGCTTTTTACTTGGTAACTACCTTTCAAACAGATTATTGTTGACCCCCACACACACACACACACACACACACACACACACACATTTTCTTCTTGGTATGGTAGTACTGCTACCATCTTTGACAAAGCTAGGGAACAAACATAGCAGTAACCTTTCCACTCTTGATTTAACTAAATAAAAAAATATTCTCACTGGTATTAAATAATCTGTGTTCTTGAGAAGAGATACCACCGCTTTACCAGTATTCTCTTCTCAGGTGATAAATAAAAATGTACAAATAAATAATACATGCCAACTCTAAGCTCTTAAAAGTGAATAAATAAAAATGACCAAGACAAAAAAGAAAACAGTGCTGATCATTTTGTTGCAATATGTGTTCATCATGTAAAGTGGAGAATCCGTTTCTAAAATATGCAGATTTGTTTACTTCTGTTACATTAATGAGGTTAATTTATTAAGTTTAAAATGTTGTGATTGTTTGTATGTTGAGCAGTTGTTCAATTACCTCCAAATTCTGTTATCTGATTGAACGTTCTGATTATATCATAATGTAGCTCAATATCTAGGCATATTGAACTAAAGGAAGTCAGGCCATGCCAGATACAGGTACTAAGATTCTGTAACATTCTATGATAATAATTTTAAATACCTACTCTAAGTTTAGCACAAACATACCCGAGTACTCTGTGGGACAGCTGAGTTCAGTCCTTTCTCCCATGCAGCAACTCTACCTGTATGGCAGACCTAGGATTGCTGGCAGGAAGCCAGGTCTGACATACAGCTGGAGTGGAAAGGCCTTGAGACTGTCCAGCACAAGCTCCACCTTTTGGGTGGCATGGCTGTCATAGCTGCATTTTCACTGTCCCGAACAAGGGATAGGCAGGGCCACTAGGATTCTAGCAAATTAAGTGTATTTCTGCAAATGGAACCCTGGAAGTCATCCCCACAGGAATTTGAAGGATGGTCCACGACACCAAAACTACATATGGACATAATTCAATGCTCCCCAATCCCAAAAGCCTTCAGTGGAGTTTCACCTGTACATGGCACTTGATACTGCAGGCAGTCTGGCTTCCTACCAGGTACTGCATGCAATATCTAGTCCCACATACATATTGAGCATCTGCCTTGCTAAGCAGCCTATTGAGTTCAATGAGCCACTTTCATTCTAGCACTAATTCAGTTGCTATATAACACACACACACACACACACACACACACACACACACACACACACACACACACACACACAAGCAAAGACATAGCTAGGGTGGGGTGAAAGGGCAGCTGCCCCAAATGCAAGGTGTTAGGGGGTAGACTGGTAAATACCAAAAAGTTTTTATAGAGTATTGTGTTTACGGTCAAAACTGAAACATTGTAGTGCACTAATAGGCATTCAGAAACACTCAGTGTATGTGGCATAAACCGTAAGGACCTTTGTGGTTTCTCCTTAAGTCCAAGGAAATGAGCTTCTTTGTTCTTTTTTTTATTTATTTTTTCCTTCTTAACTTAAAGGTGGGGGGGGGGGCAGACTGGGCATGGCACTAAGTGCTAGAATACCCAGCAATACTGCTACACATAAGTATACTTTACTCCAGACTATCATTGTAGTGATTATCATACCCTAGTCTTCTTACAATAGGCATAGCCCTTGCCATACTTAGACAACTGTTTATTACAGTGCTATATCAATGTCATTGCACTGTATGCCATGCATTGCACACATGTGTATATGCAACAGGCTGAAGTCTATACTGCTGCTGCTGGTGACAGACAAAGTCCAAGAAGGAGAAGAATTTTCAGACCCCAGTTAACTTATCACAAGCTGCATGAGGTAGAAATTGTAGAGTGGTACAGAGTGGATACAGACACACTACATGACTCTGCAACCTCTGACGTCCTCAACTCAGACCCAATGCAAATGAGAGGAACCCATACCAGTGAAGACAAAGGTATGTGCTGCACTTAAAATTTTAGCTACAGGAACCTTTCAGAGAACAACAGGGACATGCTGGGGGTGTCACAGGCATCAGCATCCAGGATCTTCCACCAGTTCCTGAATGCTAAGCTCCAACATGCCAGTGACCACATACATTTTCCCCTCACTCCTGAGGAAAGGGGCACAAATATGTAGGAGTTCTTCCTTGTAGCACACTATCCTGAAGTACTAGATGACATAGATTGTACACATATAGAAATTAAGGCATCACCCAGAGAACAGGGAAGGCTGTACATAAACTGAAAGGCCTTCCAATCTATTAACACCCGAGTCATGTGTAATACTAAGGGAATCATCCTGAGTGTGTGTGCTGGCAACCCAGGCAGTTACTGTGACTCACATATCTGGCACACCTCCCTACTGTAGCAGATGTTCACTAAGGGTGATATTCCACAGGGTCATTTACTGGGGGATGCAAGTTATGCACTGGAACCATGGCTGATGATATCCATCAGAAATGCACACACACACCCACTGAAGGACACCACAATGAGGCACATGCAGCTGTTCTACTTCATGCTGATGAAATCATGTCAGTGGCCCTATGATGCACTTGATCATTTGTCATGCTCTGGTCACTTATTGCAGTCACATCATCAATGATCTGCTGCCAAATTTGCATTCTGCCTGGCATATCTCCATGTCCTGTTTCAAGCAGAAAGGCATCATCACACCTAAATGTTTGCACAATGACTTCATTTTCAGGGTCACTGAAGGGTGGGGAGGTTCAGAGATTGGGACACTTGGGTGCCATAGTTCTAAGTGACATAAAATACAAAAGAAGGATAATACACATAAGTGTCACATAAATAAAAGTCCTGTTTCAATATAACACATGAAAGGGTAGCATTTCACTATTACCCATTGGAATAACATAAAACAGTCAAGATATTCAAATATAAAAAAAGGAATTGTGTGGTTGTAACATAGTACAATCACACACAAAGCAAGGTATGATCCAAAACAAGGAGAGTAACAATAGCAAAAATCTTGCTTGTGTCAAAATAGAAATGCAACTTTCTTCCCCCACCCCAAAAACAGCAGGCAAATGACACATTTTGCTAACAAACTATCAGTGAAATGCTAAAAGTGCTATCAAATAAAATGTCCCTGAAACATGTGTACTGTTTTAACACAGAACATTCCATTTTAAGCTATTTCTAGTCATGTCTACCCATGGCCAGCACTCCCCTAGAGGTGTATATGTTCCATCCTAGAAGGCTAACACTCCTGTGTCATTGACAATATAGGACATTTACATTTCATGTAAATAACAATAGAAGAGTATACAGAGAAAAACAGTTGTAACATTAGTACTTGTAATGACAGTTAATAAGGCTGTGCATCTTAGTAAGTGAAATGGCCTGACAAACATGCCCATGCCATCAGTACACTTCTAAGAAATATATACAGATAAAAGTAGCATTTGCTAATCATATAAATATATATATATATATATATATATATATATATATATATATATATATATATGGGTCTACTGTATATATTTGAAAACTCACTTCTTAGAATATAAACAGTAGACCTGCGGTTACGCGAAAGTGCACTTCAGAGAAAGTGCACTTCCACGAACATTGGTTCAATGAACCGATAAAGAACACATTAACATTATTTTTGCAGGGGGAAAAGCCCCCCTGCACCACCATGTGGGGGACTGTGCCCCCCACACCCTCCTACTTAAATATAACAACTCTGAGATTGCACTACAGTGGGGAAACACACAAATTCCCTTTCCCCACTGTAGTGCACTTCGGCACATGTGTTCTTTAATGGTTCATTGAACCATTCTTCCCGGAAGTGCACTTTTGTGTAACCTTTTATTACTAACATTTCAAAATATGCAGTACATAGGTGAAAACTGTAAGCATACCATATCAAGATCAGTAGTCTTCTATACAGGATCATAGGCAGTTACTAGGCTATTGGCCCTAAGGCCCTTACAAGCCTAACCAAGAATTTAGCCCATGTTCTAACAAGTCAGCACCCTATGCTACTCTCCAGTAGGAACACAGGTGGAATCCCAGGGATGCATTTTCTGTTCTCCATCCAGTTATCCAGGTTGCGTTTAAAAATGGTTAATGAGGTACTCTGCTTGATGTGGAGAGGGAGTCAATTCTACAAAAGGGGGAGTCTCTGGGACACAAATCTGTCCCTCAACAAAAGTCCTACTGAGGTCTCAGACTAGGTTGAGGTCACGAGTGCAGGTTACTCGAGTGGAGCTTGACTTGTGGATATGCAGCAGTCCCATCAAGGTGGGGTCTGAGATTGCTTTGTATGCCAGACAGAGGTCACCTCTGAGGAGTCTGTAGGAGACCGAGTAGAGGGACAGAGCCTTTAGCCTATCTGTGTAGGGTAGATGTTTGAGGCCATGGATTTTCCTGGTGCGGAACCTCTGTGGTGTCTTCAGGTGCTGCATGTACTTTATGAGGTACATGCCAAAAAAGGCATTGTGCTCAATAATGGGTCTTATAAGGGAAGAATACAGGGATGTTATGACCACCTTGTCCCTGGATGAGATACCGTTACTAATGCAGTGGGCCAGTTAGAAAGCTTTCCATATAAAGGAGGCAATATGGGGGTCAAAGGTCAGTTTGCTATCAACTGGGGTGCTCAAGTCCCTCACAACTGACTGTGTGTGTTTAGGACCTTATTATTAATGTGATAATTTGTGAGGACATCACTCTCCCCAAAGGGGATGATGATGCATTTTTTGGCATTTAGTTTGAGGCCATGTTTCTGGTACCAGTCATTTGTTTGGATGAGACCCTCTTGGAGGATGTCCATATCACTAGGGTAACTGATGATAGCACCCAGCTTGCAGTCACCTGCAAACCTGGTCAGCCATACCCCACTGGTTTTGGCCTGCACCTCAGAAATGTATATCTCAAACAGCAGAAGCCCCAAGACCAATCCCAGTGGTACACCACTTGTTACAGGTCTACTGCTTGAGGTGGCATTCCCTATTTTGACCAGGTGGGTTCTAGCAGTGAGCCAGTTTGCTACCTATCTGGTAACATATGGATTGATGCCTAGCTGAGTGAGGTTATCAATTTTACCTAAGTTGGGAATAGTAAAGAAGGCTTTGGCCAGGTCAAGATAGGTGTTGTGCACCATATTCTCCTCATCCATGGCTTTGGTGACTGTCTCAAATAAGTTGACCAAATTTAACAGACATGATCTCCCCTTAACAAAACCAAACTGTGTGGGATTGAGTGTTTGGAGGCTGCCAATGTCCTTGTTAACGAGGTCCATGATAATCTGCTCCATGGCCTTGAAGATCAGGCTAAAGTAATATCTTCTTCTGTTTTATCCACATAACTCTCCTCACCTTTAGGTTACCTAGCTACACAGATCCCTTTTTATAGTGTAGATTCAGGACTAGGAACATGGTGAAGATGCAAATGAGGTATGAACTCATTAGATTTGCTGAATCCCAAATACTTGGCTCGGTGTATCAAATGTAAACATAGAGCAGACACTCCCTCAATGTTTGTTACTAATGGATTACAACTGTGAATGATTATTGGTAGGTAGAAGGACAACACAGCAACAATTCAGACTCCCCTACCTCCAGTTGATGTGTCAGCCAGGTTATACTTTCAAAGTATAGAAGCAGTTGTATCAAGGTTTTAAATGTAAGTAAACAGCACATATTTCATAGTTTCTGTTCAGTAACACCCAACCTCCCCTTCATTTGCTCACAACTGTATATTATTGCCATTTAATATCCTCACACATTTTAAGGACAATGATACAGAATGCCTGACAGACTACATGTCTCAGATTACTGGTCAGATAAGACAAGCATGAGCAAACACAAGAGAGATAAGACAGTGCTGCATTTATGCAATCAATAGTCAGAAATGGTTGTGTGATCATTCTGTGTACTACTTCTGAAATTGATACATGTACAAACAACTGCCATATGTTTTGTTAGTACTGTGAATGATGTTGCAGCTGGCTGCATGCACAATGATTTTAGTTCTCTGCTGCAAATCTGTTTGTGTGTCAAAGAGGGATAAGATATTCTTACTGCATTTTGAAGGTCCATTGGAGTGAGAGCTCAAATCCATACCTGTGTAAAAATATTTCAAGTGTACCAGCACAAATTTTGTAGTGTTGTTTATTTAATGGACTTATTTTCATTTCACCTAATTTTTCCCTTTTTTGTGTTTTTTAAAGCCAATGTTTGCATAGTATGCAGCTTAGCACAAACTACAGAAATGGAGGATCACAATGAATGTCAGGTTTAGCTGTGTTTATCTAGTTTGTGTGACGCTTAGCAGTGCTCAGACTTGGGCTAGTGGCCGAGACAGGAAGCAGACAGAACACCTGCAGACAGGGCATATACAGTGTAAAGGTTAAAAAGGATACATTGTTGCATTTTTTGCTTTCAATAGTGCAACACTGCTAAGCAACATTCTGTGGCAGTTAGCATACTTCTCCAACACCTGCAGCCATTGAACACCTGCAGACAGGATGCAGACAGTCAACAATTTAAAATTAATATGTTATATTAATGATGTTGGGTACTGCACAAACATGCTAAGTTGCAGTGTGCAGCACTTAACACATAGAACTGAAGAATAAATATTTTATTATGCAACTGTTATATGACCATTTATGTGGCAACAGGGTTAAGTGTATGGCTGGAATATAGATGGTCCTGGGTTCTAATATAGGAAGTGTAACATATTTTTACTGTTGTGACAGTCCAGTTTATGGTACTGAACAGGAAAATATCCAAGTCTTATTTCAATATTCATGTAGCAACAGGTGTAAGTGTAGGGCTGCCATACACATGGTCATGGGTTCTCATACAGGAAATTCCTGTTATTCCATTTCACATTATATTAAATATTACTTATAACACTTTATACATAATTATAAATTTTGGAGCTGATGTCACTTATATGTATGAGGGATAAGACACCCTTACTGTGTTTTGAAGGTTCAGATGTATAACTGAGGGCATACTGTCTAGTATCTTTCTATAAGTATATTTCTGCAATCTGGACTTGGATGGCCTAAACACTTAAATAAGGCACATACACAAATTAATCTATATAGAAGGACCTTGTCAGATCACACACATACATGGTTAACACTTCAAACGGTCATCTGTATTTATGAATGAACTATCTTATTTTATTTTTGTGTGTATGTCTGGAGCTTTTCCCCCCGGGCCTCCTCTGAAAATGGACATGCAACCAGTCAGACTATCCCAGTTAACAAATGTAAAATAAAATAACATAAAATAAATAAAATAAAATAAATGATTCATGACTATATCTGAGTAGCACTTCTTCTGTGGCAAAGATAGAAAATCACTGCTGTGGAAGAAAATGTGTGTTCCCTATGCAAAGGTTTGAATCAGTCACTGTAAGAATAATTTTTATCAGTTTATTAAGCCAAACCAAAAATTTGTCAGGTCATGGCATTTATGCCCCCAGTGCAGTTACAGCAGCAGACACCCCATCAAACTAATGTCAAGTGTCAGATTAACCTTTCAGTTTCAAGACTTGCTTTCCTCCCTGCTTGGCATTGTTGCTCTCCACTTAACATCATGCAAACATGGCTGGCATCATGTCTTGGGTTTGCACACTACCAGTAAATGTGATAACAAGAACTAGTGGGAAATCATTTGCCATTGCTCTATCTTTGGTAGACATGTTTGACATAACAGGGGAAGGTGCCCATTTTAGGGCACAGTGGTTGGGTGTTCATGAATTCAGAATATTTACTGGACTCCTGTTAGAGTGCCACAGCCAAAGGCTTCTACAGAGGTCTGGGGTTTGGAATAGTCTGGCCAAGGCTGTATGCAGTGTGACTGCCATCACACTCACTGGAGAACAGTGTAGGCACCATTTCAGTGACCTAAAAAGGTGCAAGAGGGATGCACTCAACCAGTAGTTGGATGAATTTCAAACTAATGACATCCCACAGTTGTGTAAATATGCTAAAGAAGAGAATGTATGATACAAAGAAAGCTAAATGTAGGCAAGACTCGTATGCATACTGCTCTTCTGTTGTTTCTTTTCTTTTCACAGCTAATCCTGAGATTGAGTTGAATCTGCAGGCTCGTGTTAATCATTTGGAGAGACTGAAGGAAACAGATGGTATGTATGTAGCACAAGAGAAATATTATTGTAGCTTTAAAAGTTACAGATATATTTTTTTGTTTTCTATACAGCAGTAGTAAAGTGAGGGTGCATATCCTAACTGTAAAAGCAAGTATTCATGTGTAGGTCTATAGCACAAATCACCTTTAGGAGTCAAGTGTAAGACTGTAGTCAGAGGTTGTGGGTTCAAATACTATGAGTAAAAACTATACAATACTGCATTTCTTTAATAAAATTATATACATTAAACTCTATACAAGTGGCATAAAGGCCCTACTGTTAACTGTAAGTTGAAAAACTGGACCACGCATATGTGCAATATAAGCACGTTACAATAATTAATTTGTGCAATCTATCATTATAGTTTGCAGTTTTTAGGATATATACTTAAATACAATACTTCAGATAAAATAGTTGTATAATTGTGATAAAATTAGTACCATTATATGTAACAGATAATGCATTATCTCTTTTTTTCTCTCACCACAACCCTTATCTCTTTTTTATTTTCTAATACGTATCATCAAAATGTCTCCATGCCATCCATCTGTAAGACATCACTAAATGCTTCACAGCACAATGAGGTAGGCCACCCCCAGTGGGTCAGCCTGTCCCCGCTCCACTATTTCTAGCATCAACCCCCAGCACATCTGAGACCCAACCTGGCAGTACTGCCTCTGCTCCCCTGTGCTACCTGTATCCTCAGGTAGCACTACTCTGGCAGTTGGTGCTGTGGTACCCTCCATGAGTACTGGTGGATGTAGGAATTTCATCACCTGCCAGGAGATGCCAAAGTTGGTGCATAAGGTCATGCACTGCACCATTGGTGTACACCTATGCCAGATGGAGAGGCTGCTCTCTCTCTCATGCTCTGTAGGAAGAGAAGACATCAAGCAGTCCAGCAGCCAGAGTGTTAAGGGGACAGTTATGACAGTCCTGCCGGTGATGAGTAGATTCTCACTGTCCCCATGTTTGATGAGCATGAACTTGTGTTGCTCCTTCACTCTCCTAATCATGGTCATCCTCCAACCTTTTATTTCCCTCACCATCCCTGTGTCTTGTCTTGTTTTTCCTATTTGCTTGCATTTGCTTCCTCACCTACCCAACTTACCTGACCCAGAAATATCAACATCCCTTACCCAGGATTCCTGTCTTACTGAAGTAAAAAAAAATTGGCCACCTTCCAACAAAAAAAAAAAAAATCGTCCCATATATAGCTCTCCATTTTGCACACATGTCTTCTTGACACACTTGGTTTGGTTCAGTTGGCTATACAACATGATTGCATTGTTGTCACCATTCTTTGTGGAGGTGACAGTCCAAATGTAGCTAATATTCTGTACTTATTTTCATTTTACACTCTTGAAGAAGTGGATATCTATGGTTTTTCCCTACCTCACTCCCTCCTGCACATTCCTATATTGCTTTCACTTTGTTCTTCCCCCTGCTTGCCCCTATTTCACCACTTTCCTATCTACCTCATTTTAACACCTATAATCTGGACAAAACATACAATCAGGCACAACACAGAAGTACTAAAAAAACAGTGGAGTCCTTAACTTTTTGGCCTCTATGTTTGTGCAGCATTTTGCATCACACACCTATGCCAAATGTCTGTGAGCAGCTCTTATGTGGTGCTGCACTGCACTACATCATAATACAACCACACACAGTGGAGGTAGAATAATGTAAAATTACATTGTATTATCAGTACTTATTTAAAAGTATTACATACACCTGGATTAAACCTTCTATCATCTGGACTGAAAAAGGAATGTGTTAATGCATTTACACCTGATGGTACATTGTCAGCTAAGCAGCAGGTGTGTTTCATACACTCAATACTAACTCTCATAATTTTAGCAATGAGCCTCACATTTTCAAATGCTTAACTAAACTCAAACAGGGAAAGCAGTTGAAATGTGCATCCTGTATGTGCATACACTTTGCCGGCCATCGAGCAAACCACTGGTCATTTTTCTGCTATGCAAAGTAAATAATAGCATGTATTAGTTTTGCTTACTGGCAATTTAGTCATCTTCTCATGAAACTATATGTGGAAACATAAAAAAATGAAGGCCCTATCTAAGAATATGTCACATATTTACATTGCAGCCATGTGTTACCTCCTCCCATGTACTGCAATCCTAGTCTATCAGTACTTGTTCACAAATATATCAACTACACTACATAAATTAATAAGAAATGTTGTGTGATATACCATGCACATCTTTAGACACTCAGAGTTTCAAATACTTGTAGTAATGTGGACACCTGTTTGCATATAGTTTGTTAAGCTGTCTCTTAAAGTATACCTGCAGATCGGAGCACAACCACCACATAATTCACATTGCACACTCATCAATCTGGTAACATTCATAACTTGAAATATCTTGACAGTTGAACATGCCTATGCATCCATTTTATGCAGGCCTCCCAACATCTTCACTCCGACACCCACTGCTGATGTCATCCACTATAAGTTGTCTTGCAGCCTTGTAAAAGTCAATCTTGTGCCATGACACTTGCATACAGTACTGTGTTCTCCAGTCTGTGTACTTAGGTAGGGTTTCTGTTCTCACTACAGTCAGCTGGGAGGTGTGTGTGTCTATCTAGTCAGAAGAGCATATGTGTATATCTTGCAGTTAACACTCCAATCCCATGGATTCCCAATATTTTGACACTTGCACATGCCTATACATCCATTTCATGCTGGCCTCTCAACATCTTCATTCCAACATCCACTGCTGATGTCATCACTATAAGTTGTCCTACAGCCTTGTAAACATCAGATTTGTGCCATAATGCTTGCATAAAGTACTGAGTTCTCTAGTTTGTATTCTTAGTTAGTTAGACGTTCTAATCTCATTGCAGTCAACTGGTGTGTGTGTGTATGTCTGTCTGTGCACTTGCTTGGCATTAGAAAGAGCATTGTACACCAGCATGTGAGCCACTGCTAATAGCATTTTCTCCTCACCAGACACTGCTGATGTCAACAGCTATAAACTGTTGTCTGACACTCTCCAAGTCAGAATTGGGCTGTGGTGCTTGCCTTAAATACAGACTTCACAAATTGGTGTACTTAGGTAGGGGATCTATTCTCACTGCAGTCAACTGGTATGTGTGTGTTTGTGCACTTGCTTGACATTACAGAGAACATTTTACACCAATATCTGGGACACTGCTACTAGCATTTTTTCCTCACCAGACACTGCTGATGTCATCAGCTATAGCCGATTTGCAGATATGCAGTATATCCATCAGGGCAGGGACAAGTGCTCTTATACTATGATACAGATTACAGTGACAGGGCTTTCAATCTATCCACATACATCATGGCATGGTTCATAGCATCTGTATTTTCTTGGTGGGAAATCAGGGACCTTTTTTATATGGATACTAGTAATATCCCGGTTGTGTTAAACATACATGTGTGAGTTGTTAATGCTAAATCTACATCTTTTACATGTGTCAAATGTCGTGACAGAGATCGTCAAGGGCATGAATGATGAATACTAGGCTAATTGCTCTGAAGAACTATTTTAAGCCAAGACAACAACCTGAGGTCAGAATCAAGTCTTGTCTCTTGTGTCTAAGAGGCAAAGACCTTAACAATTATGCCAAACCAGTTATGCCTCATATTGTTAGCAATATCGTGAGTCTTATAACATACTGTTTGATCACCTGTAGGTCATATGGCTTTTATGAAATTAATGCAATTATGAAAAATATAGCTAATAATCTTAAGTATTTTTTTTAATGTTATGTTCTTACTAGGACTTAGTGCTTACATACAACATCCCTAATGACAGTATCACACTCCATTTTGCATTATTGATGTAAACATGGAAAATACCCTACATTGTCCATAATTTTCTTTGGAAATACTCCTTAATAGTTCCAGTTTTGTACAGTGTGTGCTTTTATTTTTTATTATTTATGCATATCATATCATGTCAGCTTGTAGATTTCACCTTGTTGACTTAGTTTTAGGTATGCATCTTTACCCAGATGTCAGAATTAGACTTGAAAAATACTGATGATTACACATGTTTCAGGATTACAGGGAAGTCTCATGCATAGATGAGTGCAGTATTACAGGATACCCAACACTGCAGCTTTTGTCATGAGTATGCTCTTGTAGGAAGCAATGAGTTAATGACTGCATACACTCATCAATAACTCTCCATCTGCCTTACCTGCTTTATTCATAGCTTTTTAGTCTCTCCTCAATTCTCAGGCCACACTTCTCTTTCATCTCCTGATTCTAATCTCTCCTTTAGAAACGTTTCGGTACAGGTATTACTGTATTTACATGAATCCTTGATACTTTAAATTCTTTTAGATTGTTGGACAGCAGAAGATTTTAGCCTCTGCAAAAGTTGTATAAGCAAATTATGTGTACTTGAGTAATCTTGGAAATATTACTTTTGACTCTTTTGCTTATACTTTTGTACCTTCTGCACCTGGGTTGTGGTTGAAAAGGGTCCAATGAGCATCCCACCTACTCAATCAACAAAGACTGAAAGAATGAAAGAATGAATTAATAAAACACAGCTACATATTTTATCCCTTGCTTCCCTTCCCAGTCTTGATAAATTCAGATGAGAGGTAATTGAAATGTTTTCCCTGTCAAGACTGGAATGAACTACACAGGCAAGTTTTTCTCCTTTTCGACCATTGTAAGTTTAACTATAACTATATCTGGAGCTGTGCCTATATTAGTAATGATCTCCTTCCCTTCCACTAATATAAGATACATACTTTTGTAACAGATGCTTATTGCTTCTTGAGATCATTGTTCCCCATCCTGCCTCAGAAAATAGCGAGTCTGTACATGCCCCTTTTAGTTACATTTGAAACATTTAATTTACCAGAATGTATGACTTTCCTTTTTACCTGTGGACCCTGCTATGATGACTTATACTGCCCAACGGTGTCTCTTATGCTGCTGTGTAGTGTTAGGTACCTCCTTACAATACAGTGGTGACATGCTAGCTGGGTAGATGTTCCCTTTCCTCCACATCCCCTCTAGTTGGATGTATTAGTGATCAGCCAAACAAATCCTCATGTCCTACATTTTCTCAGCTGCATCAAGTTCCTGACTTCTCACCTCCAGTGTCTGTCTCTATAATTCCAGCTGAGCTTTGAGGTCCACCTGGGATGAAACATATAGTTCTTTTGACTGCCTTCAGCATATGCACAGCTCTTCATAGGTTGATTTCCAGCTGTACACAGAACTGTCACTGTCTCCTTCTTGGACATATTGACATACTGGATTATTTTTACTCTACAATCATAGTCAGCCATCCCAGTGACATTTAATATAGTTGAGAGAAGAGCTAATTTTCTGCCTGTCTCTAAACTAAACTGATTATAAAATAAAATGACTGTTGTGCAAATCTAATCCTCTTTACATCTTACCTTGTAGCTGAAAGAGGGTAGGCACTTCCCTTTGATAATGAAACTATTTTATGCTAAATGTGTTCAATTCCAGTCTCCTCACTAACTGCCACTAAAATGTGTCACCACTTGTCACCCATATGTAAAGACCATGCTAGCACTGGATGGGGTTTGAGTTTCACCACTGCCAGTCAATGTACAACCTGAGTGTGTGAAGGGCAAGGGCTATGGTTCTTGTATCCAGAAGACTGCTCCAGATATTTCTGATGGCTACCAGATTCTGGCTGACAGATTTGGAGCATGTTTGCAAGGAAGAGTGGGCAAATATTGCCAAGTCAAGATGTGTCATGCTGATAGACTCCTACCCATGAAGACTGAATGCTATAATTAAATCAAAAGGTGCTTCAACAAAGTATTAGTTTAAGGGTGTGCACAGTTACGCAACCGGCTTATTGTACGTTTTTTATTTTTTATATTTTTTCCCCTAACAGATTTGTTTGTTTTTCAATTGAATTGTACAGGTTATAGGTCTCATTAAAGGTGGGAAAAGTTTTGAAATTATTTATTGTGGTCTCATTTTTTATATCACAAAAAACTGGAATTGTAACTGGGGTGTGTACATATCCACTGTAATTTCCAGAGAAGGCTATTAGAAATCTTGAATTCCCCACAGCTTTCTTCTATGCATAGTAGTATTGATACCATCTTATGAGCCAAACACACTAGCTACCTAATCACTCTTGATTTAGCCAATATAAATTATAAAAAAGTAATATTAGTATGCTCAAGCAATCTATCTTCTGAAAGTGGATACCACAGCTTTGCCGAGCTATGATGCTAAATAATACACCCTTTCTCAGCCAATAAATACCAAAGCACAAATAAATAAAAGTGCCAGTCACAAGATCTTAAAGATGAGTAAATATAACTTACCTTACAGAATAAAGAAAGCATTGCTGATGTAGACTACATATGAAGAGGTGAAGGCAATGCACAATGTAAAAATAACAGTCAGAGAGAATATCTAAAGAAGAATCTGAACTACTGCTAAATCAATACACTAGCTAACACCTACTGAAGAAATGTGGAGTTACCTATTCCAAATTAGTAAAGTAATACAAGGCAGGATTCAACCTAACTGACTTTGGACTGGTTTCACTTTCAGGTATATGCATTTCAGCTCATCTTGCCCCACAAAAAAAAGGTGTAAGGGTTACATTGTTTTACTTTTTACTTATTTTTTTATGTATCATTGTGGCTACTGGTTGGTCAACAAAAAGATAATTCTTTCCCATGCAATATAATAAAGACTTACAGTAAATTAGATCTTTTTCACATTCAAACACCTCACTTCACCCCACATAAAACAGAAAAGTGTTTCATTTGAATTCTAATGATTGCTTCCTTAGAAGAGTCTTATAACTGCATTTCATGGCCTCTTTTTTGACTCCAAACTGTTTTGTGAATTATTTATAGACAAGCAATTAGATCTTTCCTGGCTAAGAAAAAGCAGAAAGTTACATATTACATTTTGATTTTGTTTTCATCTCTTTTTTTTTTCATCTTTAATTTTACAAAGAGAAAGTCCCACATTCTCAAGGCACAGGAAATGAATATACTGCAGATTAGGCTTCAGATATAGCTTGCAAATGTGACACCAGTCTGAAATATGAAATAAAAAAAATGCATTGCATTTTTAAATCTGTTTTCTCTACCCTGTTGCGCACAAAAACAAGACTGATAATATCTGTTCACTAAAGCGTATAGCTCATATTGGCCCCTTTATCTGCCCATTCATCACTAATTTCATCTTCATTTGCAGTCCATTTCTTGTTTATTATAGTCTTCATAAGTAACTTTTTAAGAACTTATTTCTATCTCAGCTCATTTGACTCACTGTCTTTCTTTTTGTCCAATGCTGGTCATTCAATTCTTTGTCTAAACCTAAGCTTGCAAAAAAAAAAAAAAGCCATTAGTTAACCAAAACTCAGCTACTTATTTCCACATTTACAACAAAGCACATTGGTACCATACCTAATTACTGTAACCTCACTCCTGTATTACACTTTATATACTACTACTATTTATAACTGCTCCCACAACTTTTGTACATGATTATATTTATATTCCTGTACCAAATTAGTCATGCTTTACTATGCTTTAGTATTGTATTGATTGTTGTAAAACACATTTTATATAACTATAAGGCTCCAAGCAATGCACATAGTGGTACAACAGATAGCGGAAGTAGAAACGTGCTGTGACAAGCATCTGCTGCTCCTCAGAGCAGAGGAATAACATATAGCAGAGGGTAAAGGCCATTTTACTAGCACCATGCTAGCTGAAAATGGGGGTGGGAAGGGGAGTACAACAGAGTATGAAAAAGAATAACAAACATGTGGTAGGGAGAAACAAGGAGAAAGCAGGACAATTATTTGTATTTATTTTTTATTTCTTTATTTATTTATTTTATTTTTGTTGACCAGGATAGTCTGACTGGATATATGTCCATTTTCAGCAGAGGCCCAGGGAGAAAAGCTCCACATACCAAAAAAGAGACAGTACATACATCACTGAGTGATAAACTCAGGCAGACATGTTTGGAAAAATATAGACAAAGAATACAGGCATATATCAATATACACAATGTGCAGGCTTACATCTGATTGGCAGAGATGTATCAGAAAATGTGAACATTGGACTGACTGAACCATTTCACTGGATCAGTCATAGGTGATTATGGCCCAAGCCACTCCCCACCCAGACCCAGAGATTTTATCGGCAGTGTTTCCCCATTTTTTAAATGTATGGAAGAAGAAAGTAAGGGGGATGAAAGGCATAAATGTGAAAAAATAGGGGGTTTGTAGGCAATGGTGGTGCAGAAACATACATGTAACAGGGCAAACAGACAAGGAAGGATATATGTATATTAAGATGGGTGGACATGGGAAACACACACAGAGACAAAGGTCAGATATGTGGCTGAGACAGAGTAGAGTATTGTTAGCATACTACCTGCCAACTGGCTCATGCAGATGTTACTAAAACACAGTAGATGGATATCCTGAATCTGGGTGGAGAGTGGCTTGGGCCAGAATCACCTGTGACTGACCCAGTGAAATGGTTCAGTCAGTCCAATGAATCCAAAATCCACTGCTGACGGGGTTAGTTTGTGGCATCCTAGCATATCACTGCCCAGCCTACCACCTCAGCCACCTGGGTCCAGCTGTTCCTGAGCCAAGACTTGTGATTGGGTTGATTACTTCCCTGTGAGCTGCCAGATACACCCCTGGAGAGGCACTTCCAGACCGCTTCAGCAGCAGCTTCAGCCTGAGTAGTGATGGCTGGTAGTTGATATATCTGCAACTCTGAGGAGTCAACTTGACTAAAAGAACAGAGGAAAAAAATGAAGGGTGCAATTAAGCTGGTACACAATGTAGAACTGGTAAAGATGTAGGAGTTCACAGAACCTGGTGTGCCATGCTTAAATATATTATACACAATGTACATGTTTAAATAATATCCATTCTCAGGATTGTTTAAATTTATTTTGTTACATATGCTGCTTTAATTGATACCTCAGTTGATAAGATGATTAATTTGTGCCCTACAACTGTCAGAAGACAATTCCTTCTTGAGCCTTTGGCTCAGCATTATCTCCATTAATGTTACTCCTGTTCTTCCTTTTTCAGTCCCTGATCACTCATTGGCTACTGCCATTTGTCATTCTTTCCTCTTTTCCAATGAAGAAGGGAAATGAAAACATACAGCACTCAACCATAGTGCAGAATCTGTATTTTCATCATTTAAAGTTGATGAAAAATAGCTGGATTTAAATAAATAGTTAGAATAATGTCTACAGTACTCCAATTATGCGGGACCTCACTCAATGCAGAGAACTCAAAAGTTGGCAATAATGTCCCATTAAGAATACAGATGCATCTGCTCTGCCATACACTGGAAAGGAATAAGTACAATTTGCAGGGGTTATCTGAAAGGGTATGCAGATTTATACTACTTGCATAAAAGAGACATTATAATCACAATTCACAAATAGTCTGGTTTCCCAAAAAGCAAAAAAACAGATATGCTACTCTATTTAATACCTCACAAAGTAAAAGCTGATATACATTGTCATCCTCCTGCCCAACCATCTCAACTCACATTATTCACTTCGGTCTACTGCAAAAGATGATATGTATGAAAGGTCCACTGACAAACTGCATGAAGGTAACAACACCTTCACTAGCTTAGGATGAACAACCTGAGATAAATTGTCCACAGATATGCAACATTCCCTAAATCTTTGCACTTTTAAAATTATTCTAGTTAATAGTGTGAAACAACAGGCCAAGACATTTGTTGTTCTCGCTGCTAAATTCAGTATTTCTTCCATCTTCTCATTTCCTTCTCCTGCTTTTCCTTTGCCTTATCATGCATTTCTGCCGCTACTCCCTGATGGATTAGGAGCAATTTATATACTTTATATCAGTCTTATGATTAACTACTACAGTTTGTTAGATTACAGTGGGTGCATTGTGCTTTAGGAGTACTAATTCCAGTTTGAAGCTTCTCTTTTATCCAAGAGTGCACAGTTTAGATCTGTGAGACAGTTAAAAACTGCACATCCTATGCATGACGACTGCAGACCTACAGCACCATCTTGCCCCTTGCATTAATATTATGCACATTAGACATGTGCTGTTCCCAGCTTCTTTTCTCTGTGATCCCTTCATAACCCAGTACTATAAGTTTGCTGTTTGCTCACTGTGTTTTCACAGATTGCCCACAGCTGTATTATTGTACATCCATGCTGAGTTTAGTTTACTTACACTTCTGTAACATATAAAGCACTTATTCTGCTTTAGTGTTGTATACCTGTCCTGGGATTGCTTGTCATCATGCTACAGAAAACTGTACAGTTCACACCTGGCCAAGTCACTTTGGTTGCTTCCTGCATAAGAACAGCGGACTGTTTATAAATGTTGCTGACCACTATTGCTACCTTGTAGTGTGCACAGGTTGCATCTTGTCATTCTCCTGTAGCCTAACTTGTCCTATGCATGCTGTTACTTTTTACTGTGCCCTGTTTGTATGTGCTATGAGCACTGGACGCTGTCTAGCCCTAAGATAGCATGAGTTCCTGGGTTTGTTTATTTCTGGTGCTTGTTGCACTGTGCTCCTTCTTTCACATGGTATAACGTCTCGAGACTGCATAAATATAGGTCTTCTTGTAACTGGTACCCATATGTATTTTAAATATATAGCACTGTAATATTTTCTAGATAAAGAATATTGCCAATAGTACCATTTACACAACAGCTGTAATCACGACCCCCTGATCTTTTGCTCTGGCCATGCAGTCATGTGTCATTTCTTGCTTTAATTCACTGCAATGTCTTACTTCTTTTTTCTTTTACACAGAGACTGGTGCAGGCAGGATGCATATTGTTTGAAAGTGTCTGCATAATTGTATACCATAAACTATGTCACATGCATGTTATAACTGTGTGAAACATACCTGGCAGACGGTGCAGTTCTTGCTATAGTGTAATTCTATGATATGTAGCACGTGTCTTGTTTGTGTGCTTTATGGCCAGCTCTCTCTGTCACTGAAAAACTGCAATGTAAATTACCTGTGATGCACAGAAACATGGATCTGCAACTTTTCCATATTAAAGCAGCTCAGCTTTGTTTTCTTCAGCACTGCATATTCTTATTGGCATTACCCTTGAGTGTTATTTATATATGTTTTTCATAAATTCGGCTACATAATCTTAATTAAAAATAACATTTATATTTACATTTATAGGTACAAAATTTGTTTCACATAACAATATATTAAACAGTAAGAATTTCCATAGCATGAGATGCATGATTTGAAAATTAAAACATAAAAAATATAAATACATAGAGAGCTTATTTTATTAAAGGTTTAAGCTATCTACTTTATTAAAAGCAGTAGACTTGAATGTCTAATGAATATTGTTATGAGAAATGTATTAAGGTATTGTTTGCTTTATTTTTGAAACTGCAAAGTGAAAGGGGCTAATATTTGGTTAGTGGATTAATGAATAAACCCATATTTTACATTCATCCTGCCACCAGTGTCGTTTTGGAACTTACAGTGTACATGTATGTATGTACGGTAAAAATACTATCTCATGCAAAGTCATTTACCTGATACCACCGAGTACATTTTACATATGCATTCATGCCTTATCACATAATTGAAGAGACCTGTATTTGCTGATAAATATTTATTCTGTTTACTTTACAATGTCATTGCTTTTGCCTAGGCCATTATGATTAAATTATGATATGACAATAACAGTTCTGTGGTGAGGCAAGATTCCTATAAACCATCTATTACTTATCCATGACTTTCATAATAATTGATTATCATGGAATGAAACAATACATTATTATGGGCTTACTCAGAATTTAATAATCAGGACCATTCCAAAATTGTATAATGAAAGCATATTAAAATAACTAATCACACTGACCATTCAGCAAAAGGTAAATTAGCCTTTTGCCACTATCTTTTACAAACATATCCTAAAGGTAACCTCTTAGTAAGGCATTGTATCCACTTGTCCATGCAAAAGCTGCCAAAAGTATATGCAGGAAATACAGCTGGAAACTTTATATGCCAAAACAAATATGCAGAGAGAACTGGGAAGGCATTCTGAATATTCATAAACTATTCTAGTAAAGCTATGTGTTTTGCTTTTAGGGTTTGAGTATGACTTGTCTGTCTTTTCATCAGCAAAATCAAAGGATGATAAGATAAACAACAGGAATCTAATATAATAATAAAGTATTGAAAGAGTTTCTGATGATAAGTTTATGTACAAAATAATCACGGAAATGTTTTGCAACATTTTTAAAAATAAAAATGCAGGAAAATTAAATTGTAACTCAGGGTTACTAGACCATTTATCATAAAAGAGTAAGAAAAATACTTGAATAGCATCAAGCAGAGTAGGTCTGTAGGAAGAGAAAACATTAAAAGATCTTTCTTATACAAATTCATCAACAGCACTGTTAAACCTTTTACAGTTCTTTTCAACAGATTACTGAAAGATGGTCAGTATTTGCAATGTCTCAGCAAGCAGTGGAGCATCCAGTTAACAAAACAGTTGGGAAGCACTTCAGATTTAGAGAGTTAGTGACCCATCAAGTCAATAAGCCTACATCATAATACAGCGGTGTTCATGGGCCGTTAAAAGAAAGAAATGGGAGACTTCTCTTCATGACCTCGTACTTCATCTACGAGTAAGAAGGTTGTACTTTCTAAATTAGACGGAACAGTATCAGTGTCGCCTCACAGCAAGAGGTTCTCCAGTTCGATCCTTGGCTGGGGCCTTCTGTGCGGAGTCTACATGTACGCCCTGTGGTCACGTGGGTTTCCTCCGGGTGCCCCAGTTTCCTCCCACATCCCAAAGACATGCTGTATCTAAATTGACCCTAGGTGTGAGTATGTGCATATGTGTGCCTTCCATGGAAGGTTGGGTGCCAGGCTGGCAACTTGACACTGTAAAACTCCACTGCCAATCATGAGTGGACAGGTGATCCGCTGTGGTGACCCCTAACTGGGAAATGCCAAAAGAAGAAGCTTTTGAACAGCTTACTGCTATCTTAGATGAAGGTTTGATATTTCAGCCATTACATATTGGCTCAAGCAGACATATTTGATGAGATCCTGAAGGTAGCTGCAGTAGGGAAACTTTAGCAGTTCAAAAATCAACTAATATACAATTAACTGTATTGGGCAGGGCAGCTATGTCATCATTACTGTGCCATAAGCTAGCCTCTGTATCCAACTAATATTAAAAAATCTTCAGAAAGGATTCAAAGGGTCTTCTACAGGGCAATTACACCATTATGACCGAATTAGTAGCTGACTTCCTAATCTGATAGTTATTATAAAAATCTTCAGGACTGATTCAATGATGCAATCTTTAGTTAAAGACTAAATAGTGATTGTAATATAGGTGCTACATATATCTATGTGTGCCAGTAGGCTGCCTCTACATTTAACTTCATCTTAATTCTTTAAGCAGTTATTATTATGGGATCATTCAGGAACAAACAGAGCACTAGATAAAGTGAAATAGCATGGTAAGTGGCAACATACATCACTCATCCATCCGTCCACAACTACTTTCACCCACTTTCCATATGGGATTGGGGATGCCACTTCAGTAGTGACAACCATCTACAGCCAAGGTTAATGCCACTCGGTGGCTAGCCCTGCTGCTGTTGCCTTTCCATACCATTTACATACATGTACACTCAAACCTATGGCCAGTTTAGAGTGTCCAATCTAAATACTGCATGTCTTTGTATTGTTTGAGGAAACTGCAGCACCCAGAGAAAACCCTTGCAAACACAGGGAGGGCATGTAGACTCCACACAGAATTCACCCCGGCACAAAATCAAACCAGAGAATCTCTTGCTGTGAGGTGACAACACTATCCACTGCTTCACTGTGTCACCCGCTGTAGTGCTGTATATGTCACATGTGAATGACTGTATAATGACCCACAGATGAATATTAGTATGGTAGTGAAAAGCATAGTGTATGCAGATGACAAAATCAAACATGAGGGCAGCTTTCAGCAATGTATGAACATTGTGCAATGAGCCACAGTGATAAGTAGTCAACCACAACTATGCAGACAGAGACATCATCATCATACATAAGCTAGTAAACAGAAATTTGTCATCATCGCATGCAATCAAGGGAGATGTATGGACTGCCTATCCCAGTGGACAAAAAGGTTTGTGAGACCTTAGCCATCCTTGCTGCATAGGACTTTCACTGTCTGATGGGGGATTTGTTAGGAGTTCTTCAGGCTTTAGCCTTACAAATCCTACACCAGTTCCTTGAAGTGATGCTGATCCATATGGATGATATCTGGTCTCCACTGACAGCAGAGGAAGAAGCCATCACTCTACATATATTCTGTGACACACCCCATTTCCCTGTGGGCCCACCTGCTACATATAGTTTATAGCATATTAACCAGAATGACTACCACTACAGTTGCCACATATATTACATAAAATGTGCCTGTGCTCCAGACAGTCAGTCAGTTTCCATGATCCCTACATCTAACACATGGGAGACCTATATTGGTGATACACACACACAGTGACTATTTCATTGGCAATCTAGTTAATAAGTGTTCACATTTCCATATCACAGAGGCCAAGAAGGACTGGTCCCCATGAATGCAGGGTGTTGCCCATTCATAATGGTGTTTGCTCTTGTATGCTGCAGAAAATGCTTGATATGCCTTGGAGACATGACTGATGAATCCACTTCAACAGGCATCAAACTGCATCAGAGGTGGTACAACACTGCACTGCTACATACATGGAACATCATCAGCTGTGTATCCAGAGTGGGAAAACCCACCTTCACTGCCTGGATATATCTGGTGGTGCACTGAAATATACTCTGGAGATATTTGGGGTCCATGACATGCAGTATAAATAGGGTTATTTAAACAGCAAGCGGTTATAGCACAAGTTAATAAGTCATTGGAGGAACCAGATGACAAGCCAAACAGAGAGCAAAACTAGTGCTTGCATTTATACATCCAGGTTATGTATTACAGTTTATTGACTGACCATTCTGTGCATCAGACATTACCATAATAACAGTATTGACAGGGTAAGCAAGGAGCAGTCAAAATCATTTGAACAGGAGGGGCATGTCTCAGTGACATGCAACAGTAATTTTAAAGTAAGTGAAGAAGCAGTAGATGGTGTATGGGGAAATCCTGCACATGGTTAGGGGGTTGTGAGGTACCAAGAATCACTTCCTCCTGTAATGGGGTGCAGCTTTAAGGGGTGAAACACTGGCTGTATGTATCATGTTGCTGTATATTGTCAGGTGTGAAGACAGCTGTTCCAGGAGGCTGGTACAGCACACTGGAGGCACATGCTAGACTGTTGATAGGGCCCCCACTGTGTTTCTCCTGCAGAATGATGACATCTAGTTTGCCAAGTTTGGGCAAGGGCAGGTGTTACTAATGGTAAGGTTACCGGGAACTGGGTCAGTGTGTTGAACTGCAGGACCTTGAGTGGGTTTCCTGATGGGGTACACCCACAGTGGAGCTGGATGAGCTTTGACTGTAGTCATAATATTCATAGCCGAGGTTTGAGGTAACAACTGAGTTAGTTGAACATCATTCATATCCAGGCAAGTGGCCATGATAAGGGTTGGAGACCATAATGGAGCAAGACAATCATCAGATACATCCAGGGAAGAGTTTGTGGCTAGGTTGTATACAGTTAAGGACAGTGTGGATAGTGTAGCTATTTTGGAAATGGTGAGTGCCATCCATTCCTGCAGCACACAAGCATCCCCTAGCACAACAATAATCGCCAGTTCTCTGCAGGCATGCACTAATAGATGCCAAGTTTTCTGCCAATGCCCTCAAAAGTCATGCCTGCTTTTGATCCCTATATGTGATGGCACTCTGCATTGTGTGAAGAATGTTCCACAGTTGCTGCAATGGCTGAAGGTGTTCGAACAGGCTACACAACATGCACTGAGTTTCTCTGATATGGTCTGAACAGCAGCCATTTGTGTCTGAGGCACAGAACTGCATATTTGCTGACTGATGTGAATGGTTGTAGAGTCATGGAAGTGACACACACATACATATATACATACAACTCTCTGGTGATGTGTGTGTACATGCTGAGACACTGCAGCCTCTGATACTACCAGTAGCGGTGCTGACTGTGTATCAGTGGTGGAACTGACACAGTTGGGATCACCTACACCAAACACAGGTCATACCCAAAGTTCATCTTGGACCTCCTCATCCTCCTCCTCCTCCCCCCAGCAGTGGAACAGATGAGGTGTGCCCTCCACTGTTAGTATCACTGACAGTGTCACTGTGTGCACTTACTGTGCCAGGAGCATGGTGCCATCATTGTCATGTTTTGTTAAATTGTCTCCCAGTGGAAACTTTGTATGCATAGAGATAACATACCAGTGGTAAAGTCCACACATGTGTGAAACTCCCACCACACTGTGGCACATGTATCATTACATGCCAAGAATATGCACAGCCTATAGCTACATAAATACCATGTGGAGCAAGTTGTCTCCATTACATGCCGATGTCCATGAATGATATAAATGCAGATCTGCATGTCATCATAAACCATGTAGGGGTACTAGGTAATGTCCCCCCAACAATAGCATGTGCCACTGCTTACCTGGGGTATCCCCTGGAGACTTGAGAAATTGTACTTTGTAGTTCAAGTTCTCTGTTGCAGACCCAATGTATCTAGTGACACAAATACAGATATGGTGTGTGGCATGCACAAGACACAATGTTTAAACCTGACCTTCAGCCAGCACATGTTCTTCTTGTTTATCTGTGGGGTTCCTTCCACTTCCCAAAAACATACTGAGTGTTACCATCTCAAATTCACTCAAGAATGGAGTTGTGGGCAGGATCACAGACTCTAGATCATTTCCTATGGGGGAAAAGGTTGCATAGACTAACTTCTTTGGGCATCTGCTGTGGCATACAGTATCCTCAAGACAGGAGAACATGGATCACAGACTGCCCACCGTGGTGAGGCTAGTCACTTGATGGTGTAAAACATTGCTCTAGGTGATTCAGTCATGTTGACTAGTGTCACCAATTTGGCATGGGTATTTGCTCATAAGTGTGTTGAGGACTCAGCCTATTCCAACCTATGCTAGGGACCCATGCTAACCATGGAAGGGGTGTTTGTGCCCCTATTGGCCAGCATGTCCCCATCATAAAGCCCAGTGGCCCTTGGTCAGGAAGCTACTGGCTGGCCAGTGTCCAGTTCCCCAGCTTAGGTTACCAGAGATATTTCTGTTGAGCAAAAGTTGGACAACCTGCCAAACATAAACTAAGAACTGCTGCGCTCACTGTAAGTTCACTGACAGGATGGAGCTTGGAAGTGGATTACATGATGGTACAGAGGAGGCTGGACATCCCATGTATCCAGGAGACAAGATTGAAGGGCAGTACAACAAAGCCAGTGGGCTTGGGATCCAGAGCCTACTACTCAGGAGAAGGAGAGGCAAGGAATGGTTTAGGAACTGGGGTGAAGGAGATCCTTCAGAAGACAGTGAGGGATATCATCACAATTACTGACAGACTCATGGCAATTAAACTCCAGCCTAATGATAGGGTAGTAGTCATAATCAAAGTCTATGCCCCACAGCAGGGTTGTGATAGAGAGAAAAAGAGTGCATTCATACAGCAGTTGAATGACCTACTAGCTAAAGCAAAATAATATAAATTGGTATTGAAAATGGTTGATCTGATTGCAAAAACAGAACAGGATATGAGGACTGCCTTGGTCCACTTGGGTCGGGCAACAAAAATAAAAAAGGACAGGCCATTCTAGACTTCTGTGTGGTAAATGGCTTGATATTGATAACACACAGTTCTGCAAAACAGACACTCAGAAAATCACATTCAAGAGTTAACAACATGCAACTTGGGTGGTCTTTCTCCTAGTAAGGAAGGGGCACTGGGTTAGAATCAGTGATTGGAAAATCATCTCCAGTGAAACAGTCTGCCCACAGCATAAACCTCTGAAAGCCACAATCAGCTGCAAGCAGTGGTCACAGAAGGCTCTAAAGTCAACAAGAAGATGAGATAGATGGAGTTGAAGAAGAATGGCAGCTCCTCAAAACAGCATGTTTGAGGATTACAGAACAAATATGCAGCTGAGCCAGGTATGGAAATAACGTACATAATGAAAGTTGGTGGTGGAATGCAGAAGTCCCGGAACTCATGAAAAGAAAGAAAGAGTGCAGGGAAAAGTGGGAGATAGAAAGACTGACCAAGCTAGGAAGGAGTACTGGTTGGTTAACAAAGAGGCTAAGAAAGAGTTCCAATATCAAAGAACAAGGCATCAGAGGCACTCCACCCTCTTTTAGAAAGTGTCTCAGTAGAAACACTAATAGGTTGTAAGGCAAAGAAAGACAGATAAAGAAAAGTCAGACACCCTTCATAATGGATGCTACCAAAACCCTACTCACAAGGCCACAGGAAATCAAGGGCATGTGGAAGGAGTATGTCTATCAGCGTCTGAATGAAGAAAACCTGACAGAAGCTGTATGGCCCCAGAAGCAACCTACAATGAAAGGAGTAGCCCACCCTAAAAGAAGTAAGGACAGCACTTAGGAAAATGAGGTCATGGAAAGCAGCAGGCTCAGATGAGGTCACAAAAGATATGATACAGAATTAGGTGAGTTAGTGAAGAAAAGGTTCCTGAAGTTACTCACAGCAGTATGAAGAGAAAGGCGTATACTAGATGACTGGAGAACATAACATTCAAATGTCCAGATTTTCACAGAATGTTCAGATTTTTGCATCAACTTTTTGGTGGGTTCTTCATAGGTGTGTACTAGGCTAATGACTCTGGAGCCTTTGCAAGCCTAGCCCATAGAAGTGCAGCCCTGTGTTAGTTCCCAGTGCCTCTATCAAGTAGAGCCACTGGAGTGATCCCCGGGGTGAACTTTCTATTTTCCATCCACTCATCAAGATTTCTCTTGAAGAGGGCCAATGAGGTGCTCTGCTTAATATGTATGGGAAGTCTATTCCAGAGCATGGGCAGTCTCTGGTCATGAACCTGTCCCTCCAGCATGTTCTGTTGATTTTGGAAATGACATTGAGGTCTCTGGAGCGTGTGATGTGGAGGGATTGGGATTTCTTTAGATGTAGCATTTCTAACAGAGCTGAGTCGGACATGGCTCTGTAAGTCAAGAAGAGATTGTCTCTTAGTAGACAATATGACAGAGAATAGCTGGAGTTTTTTGAGTCTGTCCATGTAGGACATGTGTTTAAGGCCTAGGATCCTCTCCGTGAGGTACTTTTGTGGCCTCTCCAGCTGTTGCAGGTGTCTAGTGAGGTACATAACAAATGGGGCATGATTGGTCTAATGAGGGAAGAGTAGAGAGAAATGACAACCTCTTTCTTCCTGGATGCAAAACCCCTTGGTAATAAGATGTGCCACATTGAAGGGCTTTCTGACCACAGTGGCAATGTGGTGGTCGAAGGAGACTCTGCTGTCAACCTGTGTCCCCAGATCTCTTATAACACCTTCAGTATTCAGTAGGCTCCCATCGATATGATAATTAATGGGAACTGAGTTTTTCCCAAAGGGGATGACGACACATTTTTTTGGCATTAAGCTTAACGCCATGATTTCGACACCAGTCACTGGTCTCAGTGAGGCATTTCTGTCGGATGTCTGCATCACTTGTGAGTTAATAATGGCTCCCAGCTTGCAATCATCTGTGAACTTGATCAGCCAGAGTCCCTCCGTGTTGGCCTGGACTTCTGAGAAATAGATGCCAAACAGGACAGGCCCCAGGATCGATCCCTGTGGGACTCCACTCATGCCTGGTCAGCAGTCTGACTTGGAGTCCGCTACTTTCACACTGTGGGTTCTATCTGTGAGGCAGTTTGCAACCCACCTAACATTATAGGGGTTGATGCCTAGTTTGGTGCGTTTATCAATAATTCCTGAGTAAGGAATAGTATCAAAGCCTTTACCAGATTGAGGTAGGCTGTATGAACTGCCTTACCCTCATCCACAGCTCTGGTGACTGACTCAAAGAAGCCAACCAGGTTGAGCAATCATGATCTACCATTCACAAAACCAAACTGCGTGGGATCTAGAGTTTGGAGATTCCCTATATCCTTGTTAATTAAGTCCATGATGATGCACTCCATAGTCTTACATATCAGACTCGTCAGGCTGAGGCGATAATTTCCAGGGTTTGTAGTCGCTCCTCCTTTATGGAAAGGGATGACTGTAGCAGTGTGCCATTCGGTAGGAACAAAGCCTGAGCTGAGGCTGCGAGTGAACAGGGCACACAGATGTGGTGCCAGTTCACTTTGTAATTTATGTAGAACACAACCAGGGATATTGTTTGGTCCCATGGAAGCTGTAATCTTGGCCCTGGACAATGCAGCCTTAACCTGTGCTGCAGTAATGCTGGGTGCCTGGCATTCTTCTGGAATTGAGATTGGTCCTTTGGAGGGAGAGAGGGGTAAAGTTGGCACTGAATCTGTCAGCCAGTATGTTGGCAATATCTGTTGGCTCAGTATAGGAGGTACCATTGCCTAGTAACTCCAGAGCAAATCTGGGTATTGCCATAGAGATTCTTGATATAACTACAGAAGGCTTTGTGGTTGTTTTTAGTGTCTGCCACAATTCTGCCTTCATAGTTGGCTTTGGAGGTTTTGATGAGGGATCTCAACTTTTTGTTGAGGCAATAAGGGGAATTTTTCCAGTCTTGGGAATTCACCTTTTCTGCAATAGTTTCTTCCTTATGTTGTAGAGTTTTTTAATGGCAGGGGGCCACCAGATTGTCTTCCTTTTTTTGGAGGAGAGCTTCTTGGTTCTCTTGTGTATGGCTAGTTCCATGCATTTATGTATGTGTTCATACAGTGCACTGGTGTATGATTTGGCAGTCATGCATCTATTTTCCATTGGCATGCGTGCAATGAAGTTAGCCACCTCTGTTGTTAGGAGTCCAAAGTCAGCTTTGGAGAAGTTTTTCATGGTGGATACCTTTGCGGGGAGGTGTGGGTGAGATGTGGATTTCCATGGTGATTAGTTTGTGGTTGGATCTAACCAGGGAGGAGTTGACTATTGGTGTAGAGCAATGGTTGCCCATGTTAGTAAAAACCAGGTCAAGGATGTTGTGTCCTCTAGTGGGGGCAAGAATGAGCTTCTCCAGGGCGTTGGGCCAGTTCATTGGTGCATGAGTAGTTTTCCCAATTGATGGAGGGGTAGTTGAAGTCACCTAGTATAAGAGTGTTGGGTTGGATCTTAATAGTTTCCAGGATGCTTAGGAATGTGGAGTTAGAGTCTTGGGACATGGTTGGGGACCTATAGCAGGCTACGACCTGAATCGCCATCTTACCCAAAATTAGTTGTACCTGGAGTATCTCAGATGCATTATGCTGGGCTACTAGTCTGGAGGTGTGCATATCCTTTATGAATATGGAGACACCACCACCTTTGGAGCTTTGGTCCATATTCTAGGGCCGAAATGTATGGTATGAGTTATAGCCTGGTAGCAGAGAGGTGCTTTCTGCTGCTTTAAACATTACAGCACAAATGTCAATGTTCTCCATTTTGAGGAGAGCTTTGAGTAAGTGCATCTTGAGATTTAGACTTTTAGCATAGAGCAGCATGACCCTCAGACTGCATTTATTTTTAGCTGTTATTGGTCTTTGGAACACCACCTAAAAAAGGCACTGTAGGGGTGGCAAGAGCCTTAGCCAGTACCTGGAAACCCAGTGGTGACAGATGTAGGCCATCTCCGGCAAAGCATCAAGGTCTGTCAATCATGTCATCCCAAGCAGGCAGATATTGGATTCCCTTAGAATGACACCAGAAACTTAGCCAATTGTTGAAGTCAATCATTTTCTGTTGGTACTGCCGTATCATTCTGGGGGATGGTAGGATGCTGCTCAGGGCTAGGGTCATACCTGCCTGGGCCACATAATCCGAGAGTTCCACCATATCTCTTTTCATGTAGTCCAGGGAGGTGAGTCTCAGGTCATTCACACCCACATGGACAATGACAGAGACATACTTGTGGAGTGACCTGAGTGCGTACATTATGTGTTGAATTCTGGCACCTGATAGACAGCTGACTGTTACCTTCTCTTTATTCAACCTAGTGAGTGGGACATAAGTGTGCCTCACTATTGAGTCACCTATGATTATTGGATTGGGCAAGCTGTTTTGCCTTAGGGGCTTAGGCTGAGGACCATACTTTGTAGGTGAGCTATGTGTCTTGTGTCCTCATAAAATTCATTTTCTTCTGGGAAATCATTGAGAATAGAAGTAACTAAATAATGACAAACATTTGAGTTTTAGACTTCTATAATATAATTAATATATTATATTCTATATGTACTGTGTCACCATGCCTGTTGCAGCCACTCACCCTTGTGCTGTGACTGCAATCCTTGGGGTCAGTAACCAGTTATTCAAGCTTTTGTCAATTTCTGTATGTGAAAGTACATCTGATACCCATTTTAATTTTTTCAGATTTCTCTTTCTTGCTTGTTATAAAGCAGTTTACTGTGAAATGTCCGACACATTTTTATTTTGCTAAAACATGGCTTGTAGAATAGCTATTATGCTAATGAGGTGAATCATGCCAGTAATGCAATGCTTTATCACCCTTAATCTGCCCTAGCAGCCACTGCATGGGCTTTCAGTCATATATTGTGTACATGAATGGATACCCTGGCCATACTAAATAAAGTCTGCATCATGATAGTGACTGTGGCCTTCACTCTGCCCTCCTACCTGTTAAGTCCATACATGGACAAGAAAGCCACATAGGGTGTGCATGCCTATGAAGCATGGTCTTGATAATGTTGCCCTAACCCATGCTACTGACAATACACTAACACAGATATGCATTTAGTTAATGTCACATCATAGGCAATTACTTGCATTAGAGGAGTTTGCTTATTTTCCTTTGCCCATTAACCACAGCCTTCCAAGAGACTCATAATGTGATGGTAAAATCTTCTTCTTTTGGCTTTTCCCGGTTAGTGGTCACCACAGCAGATCACCTATCTGCTCATGATTGGCAGTAGAGTTTTACGGTGTCTAGTTGCCATCCCGGCACCCAACCTTCCACGGAAGGCACACACATGCATACACTCACACCTAGGGCCAATTTAGAGTGTCCAAATGGGAAAATGAAAGGGGATAATGTACTTCTAGTAATCCATGGATTACAGCTGCAAATCCTATCCAAAGAAACAAACAGAAATCGCCTGTTACCTTCCCAACATGATGTGGATGCATACATAATAACTATTCATGAGCTTCTGTCACTGAGGCAAATTTGTAACTTATGAATATTTAGTATGTATGCATCTATCTATTTATATATATATATATATATATATATATATATATATATATATATATATATATATATATATATATATATATATCTGTGTGAGGCACAGACCAAAATTAACCAGAAGTGTATGAAAAAGGTAATTTAACATTTTATAAATGGAGTGAAAAAATGCTACTGAAGTATAGAAGTCAATAATTACTTGTATACAAAGCACCAAATGTACTGACAGCCACTTTAGTCACAGACTGACTTTTGCACTGGACATTGTTATCAGGTGCATGCAACCTCTATACAGTTATGAAATGTATTCTTAATCATAAGTAGCAACTAGTAAGTTAAAAATGTGCAATTTGTTTAGCAAAGCTCAAAAGCCAATTTAAAATGCTTAACATTAACAAGAACCACCGTCTATGTAGTTAGCTTTGGATTACATGCTTATATTTATTTATTTATTTCCCCATTTACAATGGATTCCTAACAGCCTTGGTTAGAGGGAGAAAAAGAAAAGACAGGTCTTTAGTGCTGTTGTTGGAGCAGCAGGTACTTGTTTAAGTTTTTCCCCTCTCCCTAGCAAGGCTTTAAGAGTCATATGTTCATGGGTGTGTACTACGCTAGTGACCACAAGGGCCTTTTTAACCCTAGCCATGCATCCCAAATCTTTGACAAGCTCTGGTACCCTTGATAAGTGTAACCAGGGGCCTGGGATATGAACCATTTACAGGTTGCTTGTGTCCATTACAGACATAAGTGCCAAACCAGGGATGAATTTCCTGTTCCCCATCCAATTGTCCAAGTTACACTTGAATTGGGTTAGGGAGTAACTCTGCTTCACATGCATGGGGAGCCTGATCCACAAACAGGGTAGTCTGTGGGATATATACCTGTCTCTTTATCAGGTCCTATTTATATCACAGGCAAGGTTTTAGGACTGGTAATTCTGGTGCTGTTTGTTTTGCAGATAGGCAGGAGATCCACCAGAGTGGGGTCTGACAATGCCCTGTATGCCAGCCATAATCTTCCCCTCAACAGCATGTAGGAGAGAGAATACAGGGAAATGGTCTTGAGGGTGTCTGCATAGGGCATGCTACTTATGACCTGTATTCTTTTAGTGAGGAACCTTTGTGGACTTTCCAATTCTTGTATATGTCTGGTTAGGTACATACCAAATGGGGCACTGCACTCAATGATAGGTTTGATGAATGCCGAGTTCAGTGGAACAATGACTTCCTTGGACTTAAATGCCATACCTTTGTTTATAAGTTGTGCAACATAGAACGACTTCCTCACTATTGTAGACAATTGATAGACAAAGTCTAGATTACGATGTGTGTTCCTAATACCCTGACTACTGTTTCAACTTTAAGGATTGAATTGTAAATATGATAGTTTCCAGGGGTGGATGACTTACCATAGGATACTATTATGCATTTCTTGGCATTTAGTTTTAGTTCATGGCTCTGACACCAATTGTTTGTCTATGTCAGCCTTTCCTGGAGAGCATTTGTGTATGCATCAGATTCAATGAAAGCTCCTAATTTGCAATCATCTGAAAATTTAGTCATCCAAAGGCCACTGACATTGGCCTTGACTTCAGAGAAGTAAATGTCAAAAAGGAGCAGTCCAGGGACCTATCCCTGAAGGACTCCACTTGTAACTGGCCTTTTTGTAGAGGTGAAGTTTCCAATTCTAATTTCCTGGGTCTTGCCTGGGAGCCATTTGGCTATCCACCAGGTGACATATGAGTCTGTACTTAACCTCTTGAGTTTGTCAACAATGTCTGATTGGGGTATTGTGTCAAATGCCTTGGCCAGGTCAAAGTAGGCAGTGTGAACCATTTTGCCCTCATCCATTACTTTGGTGACCTTCTCAAAGAAGTCCACCAGACGGAGTAAGCATGATCTGCCCTTAATGAAAACAAATTGGGCTGGATCCAGTGTCTGGAAGTTTACTATATCAATATTGCTTTATTCCATGACAATTCTTTCCATGGCTTTGCATATGAAACTAGTGAGACTTATGGGTCTGTAGTTTCAGGGTCTGTAGATGGCCCACCTTTGTGCAGAGCATAATAGGCTCAAAGACTTGTAGGCATGTACTAGAATAGCTGCTCTTGCGGCTATGTTTAAGCCTAGCCAAATTGACTGAAAGGTGAGAATCAAACCATGTACCTTGTGCTTAAGAGGTAAGCATTTTAACAATCCCCAGATCATGGTTAATGAGGGGAAAGGAAATAACAGTTCCAGAAGCCGATTTCAGTGTGGGTATTAAGATTCCATGTCAAACTATGCACTCTGCCCTTTAACCAAGCTTTACTTGTACATTAATACCCTGCTCTGCAATAGCTTGTATCCAGTGGGGATCAGTCATTTTCAAGTACATTAGCCATGCTTCATTGTACCACACTATGCCTAGGTGGGAGCTTGTAAATAGACCGACAACTGTTTCAGCAAATGCTGTGACTATAAAGATAATTCCCTGTAGACACTTTGTGTAGCAGTGGTGTTTTCACTTTACTCTGCTGTTGTATGATCTCACAAAAGAATTACACAAGTCTAGAGGTTGGTGGGAGTGCAGTGGGACTTGCACACCTGCAAAAAAGAGTTGTGCCAAGTTCATGGAAAATGGTTTCAGCAAGTTAATCACTATTTGGCTGTATTGTGATAGCTTAACTGCAATATGTACCATAGCATGGTTATGTCATGCATCTTTCTGAATAGCTTGTCATGACTTATTAACAGTGCTGTCCTTAACTAACTTTTCTGTTGCATAATCAAGTTGTTTTTTCTTATGTTTGAAAATACAGCCTGAATCTACTTTGGATTTTTTGCCTGTAGACATCTTTCTAGTGATATGACCCCATTAGCAAAATGCATACACATGCAGATATCCAGAAATAAATAAGTACATATAAACAACTACAACTATAATAATTACTTAATGTAACATTAAGTATTAGAATTTAGGAGATATTCAAAAACACTATGCATGTGACCAACTAGCAGAAGGTTTGGTGTCTAGCTATTACTAGATCCATGTCATAACTGGGACTTTCAGGAGCTCAAAAGCCACTCAAATTAAAACAATCATTTGTCAATGCCAAATGTTTTATTGCACTGGAAATGAATTTGAGAATTTCTGGTTAAAGATGGGTGGTCTAAGATAATCACAAGAATGAAACATACAACATTTTAACATCTGTGAGAGATATGCAATGCAGTACTGATTAACACTAAAAACAGCTACCATGAAAATGATTGCTACTATAACCATCCAATTTCAAACCTTGGTCACTTTATAAGTATTTTTTTGGGGGGGGGGGGGCTAGTGGACTGCACTGTACCATGGAATATGACGAATTTTCAGATAAATCACATTCTCCATCTTAGCATTGCCTTGATACGATTGCACTTTTGTGATCACAATACAGAGTGTTCATATTTCTTACCAGCATTCAGCATGTTCATTTTGATATAGCAAATAACTGAAAGTAATTTTACCCATATTCAGCAAAATTATTTCTTTTCTGCAGTTTATGACTATAGCAAAGCACTATACAGCTTTTTTAAAATGACTGTTAGGAAGTTACATGCAGCGTTTTTGTTTAAAAAATAGAAATTAAGCATTTGAATACTTGAACTAAAACGGCCTTCAAATGCTATTTTTCATTGGTCCATGTGCTGCACTGCACGCAACTGAATTAATATAGCATTCAGCTGTACAAAGTTGAGCATTATAGGACAGTTAAAGTAAACTGGTTTTACAGGATTCAAAAGAAAAAATATATCACTGGGAAGCAATATACAGCATTTTTGTTCTTAATAAAAATACATTGCTTTACCAAGCATTGTCATAAGTGATAAGAAACAACTGCAATGATTTTTACTTAATTAAGCAGATGTATTAATACAGCAAACTACAATAGGTTAGACATGTTGGAGAGTGTACTCATAAACATATGTAAACTTCAGCTTCAGTTTTATTAATATGTTTATGAACCCAAGTACCATACATAAATGAAACTAAAAGAAAAACAACAAAAGGAAATCAGCACATGCATAGAACATAATTCATAAAGAAATGTAAGTTAAAGTAGTCACCTCTGGTAGCATAGATGGATAAATCCCTGATTCTGTTCCAGGTGACCCAAATTCAAACTGTGGCTCAGATGCTTGGCAGTGCCTGCAACAGAGCATGCTAATGCCCATTTGGGTGAAGAGGCAGGGTGAAACTGCTCATGTAATGGATAGTTCCCACTGGGATGTGAATGCATGACCTGGGGTGCTGTTAATGACACAAAGCCACCGATATGGGCCAGGTTTTATATTGGTTGTGTGAAGTCATTCATCGACATGGAGAAGATATTCTGAGCTTCTGCAGTATGTGGATTCCCCATACAGGGGGTGGTATAATATAACATATGTCCTTATTAGTGGGATGCCAGTGAGGGTATGAAGTACTCTTAGGGTTGCCTGACTGATGCCCACCCCTCCCCCAACCAGCTTTCACCTTGATGCAGGGTGAAACCACAGAGAAAAGTAAAAAAGTATGTAAGATTTTGGGGGAGGGTTGATGATCTGCAGGTACTAGGGCAAAAACAACATCTAAATAACAGAAAATGTAAGTTAAAGTAAACAATGTCTGGCCATCTAAATGAAGATTTAACATTTGCTATCATAGTCAATCCAGAAGGGTTATAAAAATATGCAGAATTTAATTAATGAATTAAATAATAGTGTAAAAAAAGGATAACTATAACAAAACAGCGGAGCGGACCACGGCAGCACAGGATTTAGAATCTTCTTATAGTCCTCTTATGGTACAGATATCCACAAAGACACTGTGTAAACTCGTTCTGTCCTGAAATAAAGCTTTTAACCTTTTTTGAACGTTCCTGACTTGGATTCTTTCATGCTACACAGTGTCTTTGTGGATATCTGTACCATAAGAGGACTATAAGAAGATTCTAAATCCTGTGCTGCCGTGGTCCGCTCCGCTGTTTTGTTATAGTTATCCTTTTTTATTCCTGCTGTGCGGAGGAGCGGTTTACTCTACGTTTACACTTGTTTAAATAATAGTGTAGCTAATACAGAAAAAGTTAAACACAGCTTAATTTTGGAAGAATGGCTCTGTGAACAGACAAGTATCCACTGCTGAACATACACAATGCAGCAACCACTATGACCATGATTCACAAGATGGTCATGCACAACCACGTCAGGCCAGGCAAAGAACCTGGTATGGCTCCAGATTGAGCATCACAGTTGCTATACTCATAAAGATGCAGGAATCACCCCACAACATAATCTTTAAAAAAGTTATTAACAGGGATCTTTAGGTTTTTCAATGTCATATGAACTTTCTGCTACTGAACTGTTGTTAAAAGTACTGTGAATAGCAGTCACATTATAAGTTCTAAAATCTTTAAAAACAATATCAAGAATCTGAAGTGGAACGCAATCCCATTTATTTATTTATTAACATTCGTTTACCAGGAAAGACTGACTGGGTCATGATAGCCCCTTTTCAGGGGAGGCCTGAGTAAAAAAACTTCAGAGTTAAATCTCACAAGATGCCATACAGTACAATAAAATACAGTGTAAAACAGCAAATTCTGACTGTACTATATGATATAAAAATGAGGATATAAATAAGTTAATATGTAGGTAAAAGCTAGATCCTAGATATAGCACTGAGTTACTTTTTAATCTTACTAAGAAGCAATGATACTGTTAAGAGCTTTCATTAGTTTAATAGACTTGGGCAATAGAAAGTGAAGGCCATTACCACTAGACAGTAGATTATAGGTTAAGAATTTCTAGGTATGACTGAGTTATGCTAATGTGACTAAGTTGAACACTAGTATCCACTGAAGGCTGATACTAAAATTCTACTATAAAATAATCCTATCAAAAATTAATAATTCTAGAGAAACACGCACACACACACACACACACACACACACACACACACAATAGACAGTTTGAGCTAGTTGAATGAGCTCCATGCAAAGTAACAAAGTTACCAAGTAACCGTTCCGATGTTCGAATCATAGATGGTCGACATCATATGATTGAATGTCAGAAAGGTCAGAGGTGAAAGTCAATGGCTTTTCATGCGCAGAATGGGACATTTTCCCTTTCTGCACTGAAGTGCATTCTCGGAGTTGGTATATTTAAGTAGGGTGGGTGCGGGGGGCACAGCCCCCCACGTGGTGGGTGCAGGGGGGCTTGCCCCCCTGTTCAGAGCAGTAAGGTTTTTTTTTATGTTATTATATAGTCGATGTTTCGAACTTTGCTCATGTGAGTTTCGAAGTTTTGAAACTTCGTCTATATAATATAGACCCTAATACCATACTTCCCATTGCTATTTATTTTTTCTTTCTTTCTTTTTCCTTGTCAGATCATATATTTTATTTATTTATTTATTTTTATTTATTTAACATTTGTTGACCGGGAAAGTCCGACTAGGTTCCACAGATCCTGTTTTCAGCGGAGGCCCGGGGAGAAATGTTCCAGAAGCATGTCTTTAGAATGTGGGAGGAAACCGGAGTACCCGCAGGAAACCCACGCGAATGCAGGGAGAACATGCAAACTCCACACAGAAGGCACCCCAGCCGAGAATCGAACCGGAGAACCTCTTGCTGTGAGGCGACAGCATTAACCGCTGCACCACTGCGCCGCCCAATATATTATCCTTCTTATGTGATATCTCTGTATATATCAATAATCATGCTTGCTACTCTTTTTTTGTCTTGCTTATTATACTGTGTAATTTAAGAAGAGCGACATGGTGTCAGAATGGGATCTACAGTTACAGCCATGAGGCAACTGGTTAAAACTGGATGAATATACAGGAGTGAATCATCACTATTGCTCAAACGACTCGCAAAACAGGACAGAAAATAATTCTAGGTACTAAAACTTTCTTAAATTATTTCTTTTTACAGGTATAAAATGAAGCACTCAGAATGCTCAAAATGTATTTCTTATTAAATGAAATGTCCTAAACTGCGACATATTAAAAAAATATTTGAAATAATTACAAAAATGTTTGAAACAATATTCAAATTGCATAACATGTACAAAAAAGGGAAAATGACTGTATTTTTCTCAATGTGCTACTTTTTCATATTAACTAAAGCTATTCAAAGTATCCGGAGTGTGCAAAGTGTTTGCAAGTGTGCACAGTATTACAGTGCAGTTATTTTGCAAAGTAAAGTTGTTTCAAAGACTATTCCGTAAGGTATAGTTATTTCAAATCAGATTTCCAGGAGTACAGTATTTCAAAGAGCTTATTGTGCATATGAATATTATTATAAGTACCTGGTGTGTATGAATGTTCATACATAATTACAAGGCCATTTTGCATTGTGTTTTACTATAATCTGTGGGCATGGCAGAAGGCTTTTGCAGACCTGTAACTCTTGTGTTTGATAACAATACTGCAGACATTTGGAGAGGGTTAGAGCAAAAATGTGATATTTTCATACAGGCTTCTTTTTCTGACAAAGACACGCGTACAAAGGCGTTTATTCTGCTTAATTTAGCTGGTTCAGAGGCCATTGAAAGAGAGCAGTCCTTTGTGCATGCACCCACTGTATTTGCAGGGGAGGGGGAAGACAACAATTTTGTGGTATCAGCCGACACAAGGGAAGACCCAGAGTGCTTAAAATGTAAATTTAGACAAATGTGTAACCCCAAAATGAATATTCCAATGGAAAGGCACTTATTTTACAAGAGGGATAAAAAGCCTGGTGAAACTTTTGCAGCATATATAACAGACTTGAGAAATATGGCTATAATGTATAGATTTGGTGATCCAAAAGAGCTGATAAAAGGCAAGCTTGTGTGTGGTATTAATAATGACACAGTGATAAAGATTTTGCTTTGAGGCAGTGATTTACCATTAAATAATGCCATTGAGATTTGTCAGCTATTACAAACCTACAGAAAAGTGCACAAGTATGCATACAAATAAGAATAGCAGTGGAAGGCACAGCGACAAAGCTCATGTTAATAGTATGCAGCACGTGGTTAAAAGAAACAGGCCTAAGCACATGACAGCTACTGCAAGTCCTGTAACAGTCCCTGGGAAGCTCAGAGTCTTTCAAGCAAATTCCAGAGCATGCTCAGTGAAGCATAAGGGTGAGTCAGCATAGTTAAAACGTACCCCCACCCAGCTTCATAGTCAACTGTCGTAATTGTGGTGGTAATCACAAACTCAAAAGAGAAAAGTGCTTAGCTTTTGGTCAGCAGTGTCATTCTTGCAATAAGTGGAATTATTTCAAAAGATTTTGTAAATCAAATAAGGCACATTCTTGTATTAAAAGAGGACATTCCAAACAGCAAGTTGATCAGTTAGAAAGCTGCAACCCTACTTTTTATGTTGGTGGTGTGTCTGTACTTGGTGAAACAGACAATGCAGTAGATTTGTGGGCAAAGAATGAGATCTTTTATACTGTTTGGATTAATGGGAGTCCCATAGAGCTTAAAGTAGATACTGGCACAAAGTGCAATGTTATGTCAGCAGAAACATTTGCTATAGTAAAATCTGCAGAACAATTTGATTTGACAAAGTGTGCGAAGCTTGTTGCTTATGGAGGTGAAGAGATTCAAACCGAAGGCTCAGTAGTGCTTTCATGTTATTCTGCTGGGAACACCTATGACTTGTAATTTTTCGTAGTCAATAGACATGTGCAGTCATTATCAGGCCTCAGAGACAGTTTGAAAATTGGATTACTTTCACTTAATATAGAAGTACACCATGTAAGCTTGAATGACAAAAGCTCAAATTTCACCCAAACTATTTTTTTGGAGTATGCTGATAGTTTTGAGACAAACTAGGCAAACTACTAGTTGTGTACTCTATGAAGTTACACCCAGAGGTCAGTCCAGTTGTCAGACCAGCACGGAAAGTTCCAGTAGTTATGCAGAGCAAAATCAAAGCCGAGCTAGACAAACTGGTGCAGCTGGGAGTAATTTGTCCAGTAAAATAACCTACTAAATGGGTATCCTCCATGGTGGTAGCTCATAAGAAAAGCTCAGATGATATCAAAATATGTATTGATCCAAGAGATCTGAATAAAGCATTAAAAAGGCCTCATCATCCAATGCGCACAGTCAAAGAGGTTGCTGCCCTCATGCCAAATGCCACTGTTTTTTCTCTCTTAGATGCAGAGAGTTCATTTTGGTAAATTTTGCTTGACCAAAAATCTTTATTATTAATCATATTCAGTACACCTATTGGAAGATACAGATTTCTGAGAATGCCATTTGGAATAAATTCTGCCAGTGAAGTTTTTCAGCATGTAATGGAACAATTTTTTTGGGGTTATCCATGTGCTATTACAGTAGAAAATATTCTAGTAGGAGGCAATGGTGAAGTCAAGCATGACAGAAAGTTCTAGAATGAGTATGTGATGTGAATCCTAAGCTGAATCCTCAGAACTGCAAGTTCAGACTACAAGAAGTTACTTATGTTGGTCACTTGTTTATCAGTTCAGGTTGAGACCATATCCTTCAAACCAAACAGCAATTCTCAAGATGCCAGCTCCAGCAATGTCTAAGCCCTACAATGTTTTCTTGGCATGGTCAGTTATTTAGGCAAGTTCATTCCTGATTTAAGCCAACTTTCATCACCGCTCAGAGAGCTGACATACAAAGATGTAATTTGGTCATGTTCAGAACAGCACCAGAGTATTTGATGTCCTGAAACAGAAAAATTACTAACCCACCAACTCTCAGCTATTATAATGTTCACAAACCAGTTACTCTTTCCTGTGATCCTTCTAAGTTTGGTCTAGGTGCAGTCATTCATCAAGAGGTTAGAACAGTAGCCTATGCATCAAGAACTCTTACCCAGACTGAGATGCAGTATGCCCAGATTGAGAAAGAGCTTTTGCAATTGTGTTTGCATGTTCATGGTCGACCTATCCAGATCAAAACTGATCAGCAACCTCTAGTGACTATTTTGAGAAAGCCTATGCATACAGCTCCTGCCAGACTGTAAAACATTGTGCTCAAATTACAGAAGTACAATTTCAGTCTTGTTTACACAAAAGGCAAACTTCTTTATCTTACTGATACTTTATCTAGATTGACCAGAAAAAACACAGAACAGCATAACAATGAGCAACTTCATTTTGAGGTCATGGAAGTGAGAATTGTTTCTTCCACACATCTTGATGAGCTCAGAACTCACACAGCTTCAGATCCAATTCTCCAGAAGCTAAACCTCTTTATCAGATGAGGATGGCCTTCAAAACATCTTGTTTACCAGTATAAGTGCAACCATATTTTCCAAACAGAGATGAGATTTTGTCAGACAATGGTATCATCATGAAAGGTCCTAAAGTGATTATTCCAAGATACTCACAATAAGAGTATATTAAGATCTTGCATCGTGGCCACCCAGGAACTGATTCTACCAAAAGAAGGGGGAGAGGTCTCGTATTTTGGCCTTCTATGTCAAGAGATATTGAGAAAGTATTTTCATCTTGTTCAGTATGTACTAGTACAAAGCCACATCAACAGAAAGAACCACTTCAGGTAAGGCAGATTCCTGAGATACCTTGGTCAACAGTAGCCACAGATATCTTTGAGCGGAATGGTCAACATTATTTGGTGTTAGTAGACTCGTATTCAAATTGGTTTGAGATTGACCTACTTCCCAACCTAACTTCCAGTACTGTCATTGCTAAGTTGAAGCGACATTTTTCTGTCCATGATAGGCCACACAGAGTTATTTCTGACAATGGTGCATGGTTTAAAAATCAGCAGTTCAAGAAATTTGCAGAAGAGTGGGACTTTCTTCATATTACGAGTAGTCCTGAATACCCTCAGTCAAACGACTTGGCTGAACGTGTAGTTAGAAGTGCAAAACAGCTGTTAGAGAATCCAGACATGACAATACTGATGTTTTTCTAAACTTGTTAAATCTCAGAAATATTACTCATGATAAACATCTTGGTTCACCTACCCAGAGACTTATGTCAAGATAAACCAGAACCACACTATCAGTCAGCAGACATTTATTGGATCCAAGTGCTAAGAACTACAAAGCAGTAAAAGCCCAATTGTTGAAAAAGCATTTGTCCCAGAAGTCTTACTATGATAAAACCCGCAAACTGCTCCATTCTTTACAAAAAGGGGATTTGTGAAAGTTTGTGTCAAGAACCAATATTTTACTTTGAGGAATCACAAGGAGTAGTATTTAGATGAAATTGGAAGCATTTTTTACCAGTGTCCAAACCAGTGTTACAGCGTCTCACCTGTAACAAAGACTCTAGTTCTCAGAGTGACTTGTCTGATGTTCCTGTTCCAGAGGACATTCCATCAGCAACCCCCATTCCTAAGAAAATCCCTGAAACTTCTCGAGCAGAACATTCCTCCAGTGACTGTCCCTGTTGCTAAACCCAGTCCTAACTATTATGCCACGAAATCAGGTTGCATCTCAAAACCTACTTCCAGATATATGGCAATCTGGACATGACTGTTGTTTTTCTTTATTAGTGTCTGTATGATTGCATGCCTATTGAAATATTATTGTTTATATGAGATAGCTCAGTAAAGAGGGAGGATTTAGATCAGAATGTGTGATATACCTTTAAGAAGTTTTCCAGTGAGTCAGCACATGCATATAAGTACTGAGCAAGTGCATTTTGAGTGAGTAGCCAGAATGTGAGCATGCAAGTATATAGTCCATCAGTTAGTTATATAGTTTGTTTAAGTTTAATGTCCCTGCCATCCATCCTGATGCATTTGTATACAATAAACTACTTAAATGAAGACCCAAGCCTCATTGTCTTCTTAATGCACATAAGAAGAGCAACAAGACTCTTAGAGAATGAGCCAGGTGACATGAGGTTTAGTCAGCAAACAGAACTGCCAAAAATACATGACAGACATAAAAATAGTGACTGTCAGCTGTGTCCAAGCAGTCCATGGTAAAGTAAGAAAACCAGAGGAAAACAAGGTAAACTGCAGGGAATCATACCAAATGAGGAAGTCACAGCCACAAATGGAAAATCCAGGCATGAACTACTACTTCTAAAGAAACAAAGCCAACAGAGGAGCACACCACTGTAATAGCACAGTTCTAAATCAAAGTTGGGAAACTAAGATTTGATAATCTGTTGATTTTTACAAATCAGCTAAATGAAGACTCCCAAGTCCAGCTGGATCAGAAAATACAAAAATAATGAAATCATTTAAATGAAATTTCAAGAAAAAGGCAATAGAGTAAGATTTAAATATTATATCGAGACAATGGACAGTCAAGTCTGCTATCTTGACTTAAATTTCATGAAAACAAATGAAGTACTAAGTGTTTACAGACTGAAGACACACAAATGAAATACATACAGAGTTATGGGTAGTGTGCATGTGTCTGTATATCTGCTTTATAAGTAAATCATATCTAAGTACAGACAGCTCTACATTTCTTAACAGAACATGTGGAACTGAATGAAATTGCAGCAGTAGTCGGTGCATGATCAGAAGGTAGATAAGCTAAAAAATCCATTTATGTCTGGTACATGGATGGTTATTTACTACAGCAAAGTGATGTCAAGAATGAAGAGGGTTACAAAAATGAAAAAATGCATGGTTTAACCCTCTGTATATAGAATGTAGCATCAAACCATTCAAGAACACATCCTAGTGTGAGTAAACTGGGATTGGAAAATATGTGAATAGATAATTATCCACTGCAGTATGCACTGTAATATTTTACCAGCAAAGGTTAGTAAAGCAGGGTATACAGGCAGATTTACAAGATTTCTGCACTTCTGCATAATGAAAGCCAAATGCCACTGCATCTTTATACCTGCATGCGTTGCTCATTTGCTGACACTCACAGCAGGCATATTAAAAGCAATTATCATCCAATTTAAGGTTAGTTCTGCTTCATCCTAAAGTATCAGTCTGACAAAACTTACAGCAGAATAAATGTATATGAAACAAAAGTGGTATACTGAAGTGACAGGCAGTGTTCAACATATAATTTTCCTCTCAATTTAAAACAGTTACAATGCAACCAACATCATTAACATGGAGGGCTGGTGCTCTGACTGTAGCCTAGGTGACCAGAGTTTGATTGGCAGTTTGGCTACTTGTAGACATGGATAGGGTAGGATGGACTTGCCTCCTCAGAACAGGGCATGGTGCAGCAACACATGAGCATACGCAATTACTCAGTGGAGGGACAGCACTGAAGTGAGCATCTGGGGCATCCAGAGGGCAGACTTCTGGTTCTCCAAGTCACCACTTGGTAGCAGCCTTTGTTAGTGAGCGCATGGGAAAATGAAGTCACAGGAAAAAGGCAATGTGAGTCCCCTGCAGTGATGCAAGTAACACTTTTCTCCACACAGAGGTAGGATTAGGAATTTACACTAAGTATTTATTTGCTGTGATACCAATGAGAGTATTGTTATGTTTCATTTTACTATGCTGTCATTATAATATGGATTCTTGAGTGTTTTTTGGTATGTATCTGATGATTTACTTTTCTTGCCAAATAAATGCTAGGCAAAGTATAGAAAGATCCATTCATTATAGAAAGTTCTTTTATGGAATTTGGAACTCAGGACTAATATGGAAATTCAATAAACACAGAGTCCTGAGATCTTAGCAGAAATTAATGCTGTAGCGTTCATTTTTAATTGGTCTGTGGCTGTTCTGACATTGACAAAATGCTGCTTTTTAATCAGAAAAGGTATATAAAGAATGTATGATTCTTCTGTTCAGAGAGACAGGACCATGATTTCCTAGTGTCCCATGTACATGCCTTTCTTTGCAATAAAGCAGATTGATATACTCTGCTGAACTGTTTTATGTGAAAGTTATTTTCTACCTTTACAGTACAAAGTCCCTAATTTCTACCAGAATGATTGTCTGTGTGGACATATCTTTTTCTAGTTTATCTGAGACTCCCTACTACTAGTGAACAGATGGTCTCAAGTGCAATGAAGGGAGAAAAAAACAATTAAAATGCTTAAAGGTATTAATACAGTATTCATGCCAAAGCTATTAATAATGGAGTATTGACACACAGGTTATAATAAAGACTAATAAAGTACAAGTCTGCAGGAAAACAGATAGACATATGAGAGCTTCAGGAGGACTACAAGTATTTGTCAATGCTGAATATTAACTTGCACAGGAACCAGACTGGAGTGACACGTGTAAAATGATCATGGGGATGCAACAGAGACAATTTTGGAACTGACATAACAAACTGTTAAAATTATTTTTTATACAAAGCTGAAACATTCCTGCTTTGTAGTTTATCTTCATTGAAAAACGACAGGCATATTTTTAAAATGAACTAAGGGAATCTGCATGTAGCATTTGCACTGGAAATACAAGAAACAAGGAATTATTCATCTTTCACAAACATATTTGTACAACTGAATTAATACCACCTCCAGATGTTACACTTTTCTGGCCAACAATATGATACTTCATAAGATTAGATAAGCTTACAACCATACAAAGATCAACATCACAGAACAATCAAACATACTGTAACTCTCAACCTCTTAAAGCAAGAAATTTGGACAAAGCCAAAAATAATGGGGGACAAAGGCCCACAGTCAGGGACAAATTTTAATTACTGCTCTGGTAAACTTAGAAAGTTGTAAGAATAACAGGTGTTGCATTTGCATGCATTTTCTAAAGGATATAAAGTCTGAAGCTTTTAATTGTCTGTTATTATTTAGTAACTTCAATCCTCAATGGTTTTCCAGAAAACCAAAAATTTTATGAGGAATACAATGGAAATGTGAGGCAAAAATCTGGACATTTTGTGAAATTCTAGACAGCTGAAAGGTATGCAATCAAGGAGGACTCTTTTTATATGCTTCAAACAAAACATATCATATGGAAGCAGCATGCAGCAATTTTCTCTTGATAAAGAATGCTTTTACAAGGGCTAACAAACAACTGAAACTCACTGTTATTCAAAGCAAAAATAAAAAATAAGTAAAAAAATGATTAAGAAGAAATAACATATAACCTTTAGCTCTTGATAAAAAGTCATCTATATTACTTTTAGGATTGCTGTCAGAAACAAATATTTGAACCTGACTGTACCCGAGTCAAGTTGAAACATTCTTTTTTTTCATAATCATTATTATTGCATCATTTTCCATTACATTTTATGGTCAATGAGAAGCAACATGGAAGATTTTTGAATGTTTGTGGTAAAGCAACATACAGCATTTTGTACACGTGTTTGTATGTGGGTATTTGTAAATTTCTGTGTGTGTGTTTAAAGTACAGTGTTTGCTTGCACAGTGGTGCTATTGTCCAGCCCTGCACCAAAGGTGATTTTGAATGCATTTTATTGATTTGGGTTTTATAGTGCTCTGGTCTGTCAACAAAATCATACTGATCTTTTATCAATATGCATAGACTACAAACTGCTGTTCTGAAAGGGTTCAGCATATTAAGGAATTCTGCTTATAACTCTAAAGGAGACAAATTGTTTATGAAAGAGAAAATAGCTTCAATTTTGCTTTAAATTTCTCACAGTAAGACACGTCTCTTACTTGTTACAATTTATCAGGTGGGATGTATGGATGTTCATTAATATTCATCAAGCAATGGTATTATAGTGCAAATATACTTTGCAAAGAAGGATAAGCATAAGGCGCATCCACTAGTTCATGGACTTTATAGAAAGGAAAGTAATATAAAAGTGGGTTAAAAGGAGTGCTTGGGGAGATGTATAAAAAAGTAGAAGCACAAAGGGTTAGGCAGTGGCGGCTCATTTTATTGGTCTGAAGAACTGCAGCCCCCCCCCCCCGCTGTATACCACAATGGTGCAATCCAAACTATCCACTAACTTCAAATAGAAAGTGAATCCGGACTGCTGCCTTACCAGGCCAGATTCAGGAAGAAGGCAGCAGACTGCTGATGCCCCAAAAGTCTATGCGGTGCCAACTGCAAAGACTGGAAGGGGATTGGACTGCAAGGTCAGCAGTCTTGAAATGCAGTCCTGGAACAGGAAAAGAAACTGGAAGTGTGAATTCCAGCACACACGGACAAAGCTGTTTGAATTTTATTTTGCAGAGCCAGCAGCTTTGGATGTTATTATCGCTGCCGTGTGGACTTTATTTTGCACAGCAGACAAAATGTTGGATGTTATCATTGCAGGTAGCCATTTGGACTTTATTTTGCACAGCAGATGAAGCGTTGGATGTTATTATCATTGCAGGTTGTGTGTGTGCGTGTATATATACACAGAAGGATGCATGCATGGGAGGGCAGAGATTTTCTGAACTGTCCCAATTTTTACAGAATGCATCCCATTTTGATTGATATTTTTGCCTTTTCCTTGTAAAGTTTCTCTTTTTTCTGCCAAATGTGTGACATTGCTGTTACTAACTAGTAACAGCAATTTTTATTTCAGATGTAATAGCCTGTAGGAAAAACATGCTAATGTAAAGCCTGTTATTACAGTAACTTTATAAGTGTAGTAAAGGGTAATGTATGTTCCTGATTTTGATATTCTTTACATTACCTCTTCATTTTTATGCTAAGAAGTTGATAGTCATATGGAGACAGAGCTGGGTTGCTGTAGACTGTACATTGTATTATGACATCAGTGAGCTGATAACATACAATCCAGTGTGGCAGTTAATTATGTATTTATTCATTTAATCAAAGTCAAAACTCTATGGTATACAGTAACAGTCACACAAGCAACTTAATTAATTTTGGTCACATATGTGTGCATGTGTGTCTGTGTGTGTGAGAGAGAGAGAGAGTGTGTGAGAGAGATAGTGTGTGTGTGTGTGTGTGTGTGTGTGTGTGTGTGTGTGTGTGTGTGTGTGTGTGTGTGTGTGTGTGAGAAAGAGTGTGTGTGTGTGTGTGTGTGTGTGTGTGTGTGTGTGTGTGTGTGTGTGTGTGTGTGTGTGTGAGTGTGTGTGTGTGTGTGTGTGTGTGTGTGTGCACATCCCTTATTTCACAGAATGTGTCTGGTTTTGTCTCATGCTTTGTACCTGTCTTTGTAATGTTTGTGTTTCCCTGGCAAATTAGCAAGACTGCAGTTACTGACAGAGACTAGAGTCTCAGACACTGTTTCTTTCTGAAAAAGCATGCTAATGCCAAACCTATTATTCTGGCAACTTTTTAAGTATTTAAAGCAATATCTCTCCCTGATTTTGGCCTATTTTCCCAAGTTATGTTTAACTTTTTACTTGCCTGCTTGACTCTTGAGTTAAGATGTTCAAGGTGAGTGAGGGGGGTCACAATGGTTTACACACTGCATTGTGACAGCAGTGAGCTGGGAATGTACATTCCTGTGAAGCAGTTATTTATGTATTTATTCATAGATTTGGTTGCATTAAAACTTCTGAAGTATACAGCCACAATTATTCAAACAGCTATTATCAATTGATGGTCTCTATACCACCCATTTGCTATGATTTAGGCACAGCAGTATGATTTTTGGCTCACAGATTTAGCCTTAGTCCTGACAGATTTTATGATTTCTTCCAGAAGTCAGAACTGGTTATGAGGGCATACATTATTAAATAAATAAAATAAGCCTATACAAATATTCCCAGTCATATACTATGTAGGGTCTAGTATAAAAAGAACATTTATTGTGAAAAATAAGAAAGTGCTTTGTTTTCTGACTCTTATTAAGGATCACATTTGTAATGCCCAGAGATTTAGCAGTATAATAGTTGTTGTGTGTGTGATGCCCCAGTTGATTTATACTGGTGGCTATAGAGAGAACTCAGGATACCTGCTGGTGGCAGTTAGAGAATACCTCAGGCTTGAACCCTATACCGTGGGTTTAGGTAACAAGAGTCTGAATTCCCTTCCCACCACCATCTGTGAAACTTTTGCAGATTTTTGCCTCATAATTTGTTCTGTTCTGTTCATCATAAAATCTGTGGTTTCTAAATTTGTAATTCCTATTCCTTATATAGTTGATGGTGCAGTGGTAGCATTGTTGCCTCACAGCTAGAGGTTCTCTGGTTTGATTCTTGGCTGGGGTGCCTTCTGTGTGGAGTCTGCATGTCCTCCCTGTGTTTGTGTGTGGGTTTACTCTGGTGTCCTTCCATGTTTTTTGTTCCAAGTCAGACTTTCCTGGTTAACAAATGTTAAATAAATAAAACTGACAGGCATTTGAATTTCAGACTTCATAGTCTTCAGAAAGTACATAGTAACACATAGCCTTTTATTCTAACAATTTTCCAAGTTTATAAGATGAATATTTGAAATTTGTCCATATTTTTGGGACTGTATTCCCCCATTATTGGCTTCGTCCAGGTTTTTTGTGCTAAGGTCGAGAGCTATGGTGAGAATTGAATTCAATTAATATGTTTGAGGGCTGTATTCCTCCATTACTGGCTTTGTCCATGTGTTTTGTGCTAAGAGGTTGACAGCTATGGTGAGAACTGAATTCACTAAATGGTAGCCATTTAAGTGTCAGTCTTCCTGTTTTGCATAAAACAGCTGATTTGGCATAGTCATATGTTGCTCTGACTGTTTTGCACAGGATCCTGGGTTCAATACTTGGCAGTGAAATGTATGGTGGTAACTCAGCATTTTATATTAGCAACCTTTCAAGATTATACAAGCAATGTTTAAAATGTGTCCCTGGTTTTTGGGCTTTTGTCCCCCCCCAATAAATTTTGTCTTTTTCCAGATTTCTTGTGCTGCAAAGTTGAGAGATATACAGTTGAGTGTCGAGTAGATTTTACAAGGAGCTGAGAGCTGCAGGGGAAGAGACGTTTAATGCTGCTTATGCTAAGTCTGCTTACATTGTTAATAGCATAACAGGTAGTGTACTTGCTTTTGATGCAGAAGGCTGTGGGTACTACTCCCACGGGGGGGGGGGGGTGGATGCTGCCGTACTGAGAATATCCTCTTTGATGAAGATACAGGTACTTTATTTGTAGATAAAACAATGAAATATAAAGTTTTTGCTAGCAGCAACATCTTCATTAGTTACAGATCTCTTTAATGTGGAATTTCATAGATGACTTTTACTTCTGCAGAGATTGTGCATATTTACTGATACTGGTGGATTGTAGAAGTTTGAGTAGACGTTTATGATGGAAATGTTCTTAACTGGGCAGTTTTGTCATTATTGTTGCATGCATTTTGTTTCATTGTTTACTGGAAAAATGTTCAAAACAATAAATTTAAAATACCCTCGAAAACTGTACTGTATTATACAAGGAATATAATTTAATACAATCAGGAAGGTGTATCACACAACGCATGTATGTCTTGTGTGCAAATGGCCTATCATTTGAAAAGAGACCAAAGTTAATCTTTATACTAGCCAAATGTATTTTCTTTGAATGTTGATTTCAATGCTGTTTCAATGAATGTGAGTTTCAAGAGTAGAGAAGTTTTAATGCTAAGTCTGTTTTCATTGTGAGACTGCATTGCATTGTTTAGCAGATGTCCTGGTGTTTGTGCTGTAAAATGCAAACTAAAACTTTCAAATGAAATCTAAATCATCGTAGAAGTAAAGTAGTATGCACATTACAGTGTTTATGGTAAATGGGGTGAAATAACCAAGTAATGGGACAGTGGAAAGGCTGCAGGGGGGAGGCTCCATTCGACCATGATTTTGTGAGGGGGAAGGGCGGCAAACTCAAAGACAGCCCCGGCTGAACTATACCTCTTAACTGTCAAGATTTTCACAGAATGAATAGATTTTTGCTTCTTATTTTTGGTTTGTTCCTTATAAAATTTGTGGTTTTCTGGCAAATCATTTAGGAATTAAGTCACTAAATAATGACAGACATTGAGTTTCAGACTTCATAACCTTCAGAAAAATGCATACTAATGCAAGACCTGTTATTCTATCAACTAAGTTTATACAAGAGCAATATTTAGTACTATTTGTATGTTCCCCCAATATATTTGGCCTTGTCCAGATTTCCTGCATTAACAGGTTGAGAGGTACGTGCAAATAAATTGCTTTACAGAATTTAGGAATATCCAAACCTCTCAACTGTCCCCAATTTTGGCTCAGAATGTTGCTCTCCCTCTAATAATCCCTCCACAAAATGGCAATTTTGGAAGAAAATGTTGAGGGTTTACAATTAATAAATAACTAATAATCAGAGTTATAGATTACTTTTATTTCAGAAATGCATGTAGATTAGTTTATTTTGTCAGCTGCTCAAGTTAACAGTACTAATATTTAAAAAGTGTCCTTTCTTTGGCAGGTTCCCAGCTATATTGTGTGGCTACTTTATATTTTTCCATCACATTTTTGTTCCATTTTTCATAAAATTGTGGTTTTCTGGCAAATTAGTGATAAATCATTAAAGACTGAAGTTAGAAAATAATGACAGACATTTGAGTTTCAGATTTAATACCCTTCAGAAAATTCATACTAATGCAAGAAAGACCTACTATTAGAAAGTTTATAAGAGCAATATTTAACTATTGTCCTTATTTTGGGCCTTTGTCCCACTTCTATATCTGGCTTTGTCCAGATTTCTTGCTCCGAAGTTGAGAGGTATAACAAATGTGTCAGGGCCATCACATTCAGCCAGAGACATTTCAAATTGTGACATACTTGTTGCACCCCACTCCAAACATGTAGTGACTCTGGATGTGTCCAAGCAAAGCAAGGAGCAGTTATGTAGTGTAAGTGTGCAGAGTATCCTGCCATCCAAGGTAGACAAGTACTACAGTGGCTTTCATCTGTCCTTGCTCAATTTTGCAGAAAGTTCTGATTTTCTGTCATATTTTTATACTGTTGATTTATGCTTCTTATTATTCAGAGAGCGCCTGTTGCTCTGTGTTTAAGTAGCAATGCTTTCATGACCATCAGGTAAGCTTGTTTGAGTTTGTAAGATGCAAGGAAGCTTTAATAAGCATACTGTTAAAGAATTGCCAGCACTGAAAGCCTTTTTGTTGTTGCCATGCAGAGAATACTTCCATAACTAGATAATGTGTAAGCCTTGGGTATTGAAATGCATAGGACAGTATTTGTAATAAAGGACAGGATTACAGTATTTTAAGAAGCTCATTACCTTTGTTGGAGACTTGCAGTCATCTTTGCAGGCTTTACCCGTAAACTAAACAGAATGCCAATCTATCATGTGTGGTCCATAACCTGTACAACAATCCTTTAAGCAATGTATCTTGAGCTTGTTTCATGTTTGCTGTTCATTTTTTACTTTGATCATGTTTTCCCCATGAAACAAGTAGATAGTTGTTGTCAGGCAGCAGGTCTTTTTTGGATAAGAAACATTTTTACAAGTGGGGGTATCACAGAGATTGCTACTTTCAGCATGTTACTTGGTACTGTAATAAAGCTGAATATAAATTATAATTAGAACTGCAGTGCAAGGAGACGTGGCTTGAGTTGAGTGCTGCTTGTTTTTCTTATACTTGACTTTGACTGGCATTCCAGTAATGTATTTAAAAAGTAATTTATTTTTTCATGGCTCGCAACCTTTTTGTTTCCATTTAGATATTAAGTAAGCTGTCATGCAGCCAATACACTGAAATATATATTTTTTCTTCTACACTTCATTTTGTCTTGAATGGACTCTCATAATGATGGTTTGGCACTCAGGGCAGCGTATTTAATTAAAGTTCCAGTTTTTGTGGTTTTGAGCATAGCCCCTCCCCTTTCTAGTTGACCTCACCCCTTCCCATTGGCCCCACCAATTCAGCTGTCTCCTGCAGCCCTCCCTTTGATTTGAAGTCACCAGCTGCCACTGGGGTTAGGAGTCTATGGAGTTTAGAGAAGAGAGAAATGGGATAGACAATTGTTAAGTGTAATAGTATAGTAATAAAGTAAAACAGGATCTGGGAAAGACATTTGGATAATGGGAATAGAGAGATTTTAACAAAATGAAGAATGTTCTTGGAGTTCTTCGGACAGAACTAGCATTTCTATGCCATAATGAAAGGTAAGGATAAGAAGTTATGAAGAAAAGAATTAGGTCTACATTTTAGGGGAAGGATTTTAGGAAGAGAATCATTTGCCTCTATAGGAGAGTGGAGGAAAGGAATAGTGAAGTGACTTGGCTAAGTTAAGGGAGAGGTACGAGAACATGTTAGGGTGGCTGAACGTTTATTCTGGGAGGAGGTACAGAAGGTGACTAAATCAGTAAAGATGGTAGGCCTTGTGGATGGCAGCTTCTTGATATTGCTTCTCAGATGGTACATGATCCAGATAGTGTCTGTAAATAGAGATGTAGCTTTGATAAGAGTGTTGGGGATGTGAGGAGGGTAAAGCAAGACAAATAAGCTTGTGATGGATTTGTCCAGAAGTGAACAGTCTGTGAGACTAGGCTAGCAGGATGTGAACAGGAGCCACATATATGTAAATTTTGCCTGTCTGGGGTTGTGTGAGGAGGTGGGAAAAAAGGTTGAATTCCATACCTCTCAACCTCTTAGAGCAAGAAATCTGGATAAAGTCCTCAATAATGGGGGTGGGGGCAAAGGCCCAAAAATAGGGACACTTTTTAAATATTACTGTTAGAAAATTAACAGAATAATACGTTTTGCATTAGCATGATTTTTCTGAAGGGTATGAAGTCTGAAACAAAAATGTCTGTCATTATTTTCTGAGTTAACCCTCAATGACTTGAAAATGATTTGCCAGAAAACCACAATGTTATGAGAAATAGATCAAATATATGTGGCAAAAATCTGGACATTCTGCAAAAATCTGTACAGTTGAGAAGCATGGTTGAACTGGGTGCTGTGTATCTGTGCCTATTTTGTGTAAAATGACTAGCTGTATTATAATGACCCAGGCTAGGGCAGAAAATGATCTTTATTAATTTGTGATCTATCTCAGTAAATAAAAAAAAAAAATATATATATATATATATATATATATATATATATATATATATATATATATAAACATTGCAAATAGTGGTACAGGAGTTTAAGAAGCAAATAGAGAGAAGGTGGAATGAAGCTAGTGAACTTGGATGATATCAAGGAATTAGCTAAACGGAATGAGAAAGGTATGTACAGGAACAGAGACAGAAGAGAAAATGAGAAACATGAAAGAGTAATGGGGACTTGGGACCACAGGTAGGGGATGGTAAACTTAGGAAAGGCTAAGGAAAAAGAAGTGATTTTCCAATGATATTTTGAATAGGATGGAATAGATGGGAAGTAATGATGTGGGAAAGGTTGTCAACAAGATGTGAAAAAGTTTAAAATGTAGATGGGTTCAGACAGATTGCATCTGCAAGTAAGTTTTGTTCATCATTCATCAAAAGTGTTATCCTAACTGAGATATTGCAAACCTTTTCTTTTTTGTTTTTGTTTTACAGTTTGTTAGGGAATCTTTTTTTCTGCAGTTTTTGCTATGATGGAATAAGTTGTTTATTGTTTTTTTTCTATTATTTATATTAGAGCATGTGCCATGACTTCTTTGTACTTTGAACTTGACTTTATGGATGGAGATGGATTAGAGGGGAGTGATAATGCACCATGGACTGAATAGGGTAGGATAACCAGTAAAGCATTGGAAATTGAAATAGATGACTGCAGTGAAAGTACTGTAGATTTCTCTGTCTCATATGGATACTATCTGTATCTTGATAATAAATGCATGAAGACCACATAGAATAATAATATAAAGAATAAAGGAAAAAAAATCACATTGACATCTTGACTGCTCACTTTCAAGTGATGAAATACTACAGACATACATGCTTAAAATTACAGTTTAAAAGAATTATTCAGTCTGAATAGACAACCAACTGAACCTTAATGTTACTAACCTTTTTTACATACATTTAAGCATTTGTGACACTAGGTTTCAGAAATCCTAAATATTAAAATATATTTAAGCTTAATTATTTTTCAAAAGAGTTTCTATGGTACCTCTCCTATGGAAATAACTGCTTACTCATTATATTTGTTCCAATTCTGTTCATACCTGATATATCCTTGAACTTAAACCTTACCCATTCACATCAAAACATCAGCATCTAAATTAACTTAAATTAATTTTATTCTAACTGCCACAAGTACTTTGAATGTCTCAACTCATTTAAGGCTATGCTACAACATTTCCCATCTTCTTTCCCCTACAGTATTAGCCACAGCCAAAAGTGTTCTAATTCCAAAATTAGAATATGCCCTTCCTCCCTCTGCTTAAATGTGTCACACATGTACAAATTACAAACCACTGAAAACAGGATTTGCAAATGTATTCTTCCTTCAGATAACACATATGACTGTGACCTCTTAAAAGTTTTCATTTGGTTACACACTACCAAAACTGATATATTTTTACTCTCTGAACTTTGATATTTAAAATTCTGCAGCTTGGTCACTGCCCTCCACTAAAAATATTATTTTCAACCAGAAACCAAGCAGCAGTCAAGATGATCCCCTTCTTTTACCTAGACCAAAACTTCAAAATTCCCACAGATATAAGCACTGTCTGTGGACTCTGCCCAGCACTAAGGCACCACTTACAAAACAGTATAAAAACAAACACTGCAGACCTACAAATCTACACTAAATTAACATTTACACAGCAGAATATATGCAGTTCTTTATCTGTGCATGAACACTTGGCATAGCTTATTCTACATTACTGCAGTCAATGCTTTATAGCATGTGCAAATAATAGGTGTATAGAACTTATATGTGTAAATATGTTATAGATCATGTACTTCTGGATGGGTTTTTTTTTACCAGTTCCTCATTGTTAGATATATGACACCTGCTATTTTGCCTAATTACACCATTATTGTTCATTTTATATATGTTGTACCACTAAAGGTAGTCAGTTTGGGACTAAAAAGTGTCAGTATACCAGCTGATACACCTTGTGAACAAATGGTAAACAAATAAATAAATACATACATAAATTAATGCTAAAACCAATAGAGTTTCTAAGAACTTCTTCCTTGTAGCTTTCTAGCAGATATTTTTATTACTTTCTATGGATCAGACATTAAATAAATAAATTAATAAATAAAAGTAGTCTCAAAAAGTGTTGGTGTAAAGGGGCAATTCCTTACCACACAATGAGGATCTAGAAAATAACACTTGCAACAATGAAAATATATTTGTAGACTGACATGTCTGAGAAAAACCCAAAGAGCAATGCTGGGTGCAATGATCTTTAGGTCTCCCATCTCCTTATACCCTCATTCCCCCATTTGGGTAGCTTGTTTGAAAACCCCACTCTCTAGATATGCTGTATCTGAGATCTCTGGCACTCAAAGCAAGAGTGCAACTCTGAAAACTGTAATTCATTAATACCAAATTGAATTTATGGGCTTTATGTATATTATCTCAAAAAAGCTAAATCAGAAAAGAAGCCAGAAGGAAGTCAAGAGAAAAGAGTCCCAGAAGCCCCAGCACACTGCAGTGTAATTCAATAAATGATGCAGTACTGGCAGCACATCCAGTTAATATCCTGTTACTTTCCTTATGAGTAATGTAAACCATGCTCCTGCCATAGTGGAAAAAGTACTGGTAAGGGCCAGTAACAGCAAATGGAGATTTCAACATTTAAATCAGCATTTTTAAATGCTTTGTTTGTTACTTTCACCAGTATATCCAGTAACAAATCAGACCGCTAAGCATCTAACAGTACTTTGCTGCTGTCCGAGTATAGAAGGAAGAAGCAGAGTGACAGGTAGCACTGACAATGCCGATCTGTGTAGTCAGGAAGTGAGAAGATAAAAGAAGGGCGGAAGTAATGCCTTGAAGGTGAAGGTGGGGAAGGATGGAATAGTGAGAAGGGAGTTAGATGATCAGACAATTTGGTAAGAGTCTCGCTGACACAGTTATGGAGGATGGTTGGTGCAGGGTATGCTGTAGACATGTATACTTGCACAGGGGAGTCTGGGAACTTGAGCTGAGTAACTGTGCTACGCATATAGGCAATACTAGAAAAATCTTTATGTGAAAAGGGAAAGGGCAGTTAAACAGAATTAAGGATCTAAGCTGTTACTGGTCTGCTTCCTGTAGTCAAGAGTACAAGGTTTGTTGCCTTACACCTCCATTTGCCTACTGTGTGACTTTGAGTAAGTTAGCTAACCAGACAGTGTTCCCAGGTCAACCTTGAAGAGAAATATTTGTATCCACTGTGCTTACCTGGTTAACAGATTATAAATAAAAAATGGAGGATATATAGGACTAAACAGAAAGGACTCAGCAAAAAACATAGGTTCATAGGATGATACTAGACTATTGGCCTGGAGGCCTTTATAAGCCTGGCCAAAAATTTTGCCCATGTTCCCTTAAAGTCAGGGCGATACTGTAGTTGAGGGCCTCACCAGTTCGTTTCATGTAGAAGTGGGCGTGTCGCAAATTGAGTGACAACCCGGTCTGCATATTTAATTTGCTCGTGCATACATGATATGAAAATGTTAAATGTACACAAACGGTTAATACAGTATCGCCCAGGAAAGCTGTTCTTAGTAAAAGGTCCTAGCAATGATACTGAGGAATTGTCGGCTGTGGCACCTGCACCAAAAAAAAAAAAAAAAAAAAGAGTCCATTTGGACATTAATTGGGACAGTGAACCATCGCATTCTGACTCTGACAAAGAGAACTATAATGCTATACAGTAAAAAGCCTAATGACATGTGTTTTAACAGTTTTGTTTCTTTGCTGATTATTAGTATATATCATTAGTGCAATAAAACTTGTCAATTACAGATGTTGGTAAACAGTTTACTGTTATATTTGCTGTCATATTACAATGTCAGTGCACTTTTTCTTCAGTTGTACATTCGGAGGGAATGCATATTCATGAATGACATATCAGGGGGGTGGGTTTTGGGCGGGGCTTGCTACTGCACATCTGGTGAGGCCCTCAACTACAGTATCGCCAAAGACAGCACCTGTTTCCCCTGTCCAGCAGGGATGCAGGTGGGATCCCAGGGGTGTATTTTCTGTTTCCCATCCAGTCATCCAGGTTCCTCAAAGAGGGCTAGAGAGGTACTTTGCTTGACATGGAGAAGGAGTCTAGTCTACAAATGGGGGAGTCTTTGGGGCACAAATGTATCCTGCCAACAAGTTCTATTAATGTCACAGACCAGGTTAAGGCCTTGCGTGCAGGTTGCTTGAGTGGAGTTTATCTTACAGATATGCAGCAAGCCCATCAAGGCTGGGTCTGAGATGGCCTTGTAAGCCAGACACAGGTCACCTCTGAGCAGTCTATATGAAACTGAGTAGAGGGACAGGGCTTTTAGCCTGGATTTTCCTAGTCAGGAACCTCTGTAGTCTCTCCAACTGCTGCATGTGCTTGTCAAGGTACATACCGAAGGGGGCACTGGACTCGATAATGGGTCTGATAAGGGAAGAGTACAGTGATGTTATGATCTCCTTGTTACTGGATGAAATACCCTTAATTATGAGGTGGGCCATGTAGAAAACCTTCATTAGAATGGAGGCAACATGGTGGTCAAAAGTAAGGTTGCCATCAGCCTGGGTGCCCAAGTCTGTCATGATGGACTGCATGCTTAGTACATTGTTATTAATGTGATAATTAGTGGGGATGATATTTTCAAAGGGGAAAATGATGCATTTCTTGGCATTCAGTTTGAGGCCATGCTTCTGGCACCAGTCATTAGTTTGGGTAAGACCCTCTTGGAGGATTTTCACATCACTAGGGAAATTTAAGACAGCAAGGTCTTGGCTTGCACCTCTGAAAAGTATATCCCAAATAGTAGAGGCCCCAAGACCGATCATTATGGGTCTACTAAGCTTCCCCTACTTTGACTAAATGGGTTCTATCAGTGGGCCAGTAGGTTCCCATCTGGGAGAGTTTATTTATTATGCCCAAGTGGGGAATAGTGTCAAAGGCTTTAGCTAGGTCAAGGTAGGCAGTGTGCACTGCACACATGGGCAGAAAGAAAGGAGAGATATAGTTCATGAAAAAGATCAATGTAGGCTGTTTGTATAGTTAACACTGTGACCATGGCAGATATAACCCTTTAAGAATGTAACCACAGCAAAATGGAGTGACCAGAAAACAAGGTGGACACTCTGGTGTGGGTCAGGGACAAATACAAGAAAAAAAATAGTTTGAGTTTGTTTCTATGCAGAAAACAGCAATTTTACAAATCAAGGAGTATAAAGAATTTATACTGATGCAACATGTGGTTTAAATGCATACAACTATGTAGACAAAATGTCTTAAAGCTATCCACTGTGCATGCATTTAAGTACTCACAGTTATTATTTGACAGTAGAAAATTTCAAAATTAGCCCAGAATCACTTTGGTGTACTATCTGTTTATTTACCTTTAATTTCCCAAAATGTTTTGGGTTTCTAATACAATGGTGGAAATAAACCCTACTCCTCAGCCAGTTCATGAAATTACTATTGCATCAGTATTTGATGTTAGCCAAAAGTGCTCTTCTCAACACCACAATGGACCCAGAATTGCCTCTTTCTTTAAGTTGTATGGGGTTGCATCTATTAGAAGCATATTTAAGTACAACTGTAATTTCATTTTTATTAGTCTATTGGAACTGTCTAGGTATCTTTATTCCACACTGATCTCATTACAGCTTTCAAATCCCATTACTTTATGTTTTGTGTCCCTCTGTAATGAAGACAATATAAACAGTGGGTATATATAACTTAAAGATCCCCCTATCGGCATATGCAGATGACCTTAATATATATTTCACTCTCCCTGACTCTGACCCAAATAAAATATTATCTGCAATTAATACATTTTCCAACTTAGCGAACTACAAACTTAATAGGGAAAAATCTTTAATATTCCCCCTAAACATACACTCTAGATTGCCTAATATAACTTTAAAATCAGAGATCAAATCGAAAGAACAGCTCCATTATTTAGGTATACAATTCTCCCAAGGTAACCATAACTACTTTCAGGACAACGTGGTCAGGTATTGGTCAAATATTCAAAATGATATCAATAGATGGTCTAGGCTTAAGCTCCCTTTCCTGGCCAGAACCACAGTGATTAAGATGAACATTCTTCCTAGACTGTTATATCTGTTTCATGCAACCACCAGTATTTTACATAACAATTTCTTTAAAAAGGTTATATCTTCTATCTCTAATTTTGTGTGGGCCCCTAAATCGGTCAGGATTAGCTACGTAAAACTTATCTATCCTAAAGAGCAGGGAGGTCTGGGTTTACCCGACTTTAAAACCTACTATGAGATAATTAATGCCAGTAGAGTATTAAAGATAGCATCTTACCATAAAGACAAATATACCTGGGCCCCATCATGGGTGATTCTGGGTAACAACTACATCAAATCACTAAAATTTAGTCCTGCAGCACTTCCATTTCTAAATGAAGCAAACATAGGCATACTGAAACATACAAAAGGCCTATTATATAGCATAAAATCCCTCCAGGCCCTATTCAAATCTTTGAATCTATCTCACTCTTACATAACACTACAGCCACTTCATCTCAACCCCAACCTTAAATTAAATGGGCACATGTTAAACTTGGTGCAATACCCCCTCCTTTTGAATACCTCTATCTCTGATCTCTTCCCCTTTAGACATCAGACAATTTCTAACCTAAGAATCAGTCTGAACTTGCCCAAGAAATACCTGACCATTTTACGGCAGGTTAGAGAGCTGATACGAAAGTACATAGACCACCCCCTGATTTCAGACGAATATATTTCAGTATGTAGAACACTAAAGAAACTTCTGCTCAGTGAAAAAAGGATGACCTCAAATGCATACAAGGTTACCATGTCAATCAGACATCAGAACGAGTTCAATATCTCAAAATTCTAGTTAAAAATCAACCCTGCCATAACTCAAAGCTTAATATCACAGGCTATAAAACGAAGCTCTAAAGCTATTCCTTTCAATAAGTTGAAATATACTCAGCTGATGATTTTGAACAATGCGTATTTTACCCCTGAGGTACTAAGTAAGCTCTACCCCAATCAATCCCCTAATTGCCGATATTGCTCGAATCAAACTGATGATATCCTCCATTTGTTTTGGAGTTACAAGTGTTCCTATAAGCTATGGTGTGCCCTGAGAGTGATACTTGAGAAAATTGGCTATGAAAAATCTACCCTTTCATGGGAATTTACCATTCTGCACATCCCACCCCCGGGCTTATCTGAAAGGAAATGTAAGATATTGATTCCTATTTTTATGTTAATTAAATATTACATTTCCCTAAACTGGAAAAATAGACACTCCCTCTCGTGGGAGGGCTTTAAACACATAGCTATTAAACTTCTCAAGGCTCACAAATACTTGTTTCACAATATTAAGCACAAGCCAGTTATTAAAGAATTTTGGGGCATTCTGTCTGAACATATACTTAAATGATAAATGATGATGAATTATACTTAAATGAGTTATTCATCTTATTTTTTCTTCTTTTGTACGGACAGCATCTTTTTTTTTTTTTTTTTTTTTCATCATAATGTGAATAACTGATATAACAAGTCCCTGGGCAATGTAGAATGTGTATATAGTTTTAGTTTTGATGTTTTTGTACTGTATGTGATTCTGTTTAAGGGTTTAGTAATCTGTGTTGCTTTCTGTATTTTCTTTGGTGTTCAGTGATGTATCTATTTACTGAAAATTTGCAATAAAGAGAATTATATAAAAAAATAAACAGTGGGTATTGCAATTTCAGTGATTAATGCTGCCTCTGTCTTTTTTTCGTTGAACTATTATATCTGTTTTACTTGCATCTGTTTCTTTAACTGTTGTTTTTGGTTGATCCCATGTGATAAGAATATCATCATTTTTAATTATTACCAATTATTGTTATCATTGATTAGTTACCTTTTTTAATTTCTCCAAATTTTGGGTTTCTAATACCATGATAAGTATGGGTATGATTAGACTTAATGAAATAAGTAATGCTGTTGTCTTTCGGCTTTTCCCGGTTAGGGGTCACCACAGCGGAACTACGGTCCACTAATGACTGGCAGTAGATTTTCACGAACGCCGAGGTGCCAGCTCGATGTTCAACCTTCAACAAAGGCATGTCCATTTACGCATGTCTTTCGAATGCCCACCCAACCACAGGGAGGACATGCAGACTCCATACAGAAGGCACCCCCCACTCCAGCCAAGAATCGAACGGGAGAACCTCTTGCTGTGAGGCAAAAACACTATGGCTGCACCATATATAGATAGATAGACATAGGTGTGTATGTGTGTGCACACGTGCATATGTGTGCATGCATATCTTACTATATGTGTGTGTGTGTGTGTGTGTGTGTGTGTGTGTGTGTGTGTGTGTGTGTGTGTGTGTGTGTGTGTGTGTATATATATACATATATACATATATATATATACATATATATATATATATATATATATATATATATATATATATATACACAAACTCCACATACTACACTAATCCTGCTTTAGTCAAAATTAATCATTCATTTTGCAGCAATAGATTAAACATTATTTAGTCGAAGGTTGCAAAGTGAGAAAGTAATTTCAGGGTGGTGTATTTTATCAGTCAGTATAAATAGATGTGTTCCATTTTGTTTGCATGCTGTGCATGTTTCTGAAAAGATCAGTGGTCAGTGGGGTAAGGGAGTTTCTCCATTTCCCTACTATAGTCTGATCTTGGAATTTTATATACAAATAGCATGAGCTGTGTGGGGTGCGTCTCAGTTCTGTTTTGTATGTTTTCCATGTTATTTTAAGGGTTTCACAAAGTTCAACAAACCCCTGAATTTTCATGATTTTCTGTTCTGATATATCAGTATTCAAAGTAGTGTGCATCAAAGAAATTACATAGATCATATACATGCACATACACACACACACACACATATATATATATATATATATATATATATATATATATATATATATAATATACATATATATATATATATATATATATATATATATATATATATATATATATATATATATATATATATATGCATGTGTGTGTTTGCGTATAGTTATATACATATATAACTGTTATATCATTTATTTATTGACATTTGCTAACAGAGAAAGTCTGACTGGATAATTTTATTCATTTTCAGTGCAGGCACAGAGAGAAAAGCTTCACAAATGTAAGAACAGAACATACATATGCATAGGTGAAAACTGACATTATATTACTCTATACTATAAATACGGGTCTATGTTCAGCCATCAAATGTAACTTCCATCAAATGGCTGAACATCGAACCCTATCCACTGAACGTTCATTCAGTGAATGCTCATTTAATCAACAGGGAAAGTAACTAGTTGCCCACCACTTTCCCATGTTCCCCACTGCAGTGTTTCAAAGCCACTCACACCCCTCAATGTTGGGGGCTACACCCACCACACTCCCCTAGCTAATTATACAAACTGTGAGACCGCAATACAGTGAGGGAAAGACCAGCTGGAGAAGTGGTGGCCAACTACTTACTTTCCCAATTAATGAAAAGAACGTTCGATGGATAGGGTTCAATGTTCAGCCGTTTGATGGAAGTTCTGTTCAATGGCTGAACACAGACTCCTACAAGTACATAGATTATTGCAAATATTAATGCAGATACACCATCAGTAAAACAAGATAAAAAGGGAGTGGACAAATAAGTATTTGACAGAGGTGCTAGGTGGATTAGACATGCAAGATAAGAAATTATGAGTAAAAGCAAGATTAAAAGTAAGGGAAATAAGAGTAAGAGAAATAAAACAAGGAAAAGGAGAAATAGATGGTTTATTTAGGAGTTAGAGGAGGAAGTGAAATTATTAGCCAGGAAAGCAGCATCTGCAAAGCCAGGAGTTTGAGAGGAATTCTTTTAGTCGCGACTTAAATAATTATGCATGGCCCCGATTGCTATATATCCATCCAGCCACAGCCCCTTTTCCCCATTTCTGCACATGGGAGTGGGTTTCATTTAAGCAGTGACAATCAACTAGAGCCAAGATTTACATCGCCAAGTGGCTAGACCTGCCACAGTAGTTCTTCCATATCACACTCACACCTATGGCAAATTTAGTGTGTCCAGTCCACTACTGCATGCCTTTGAAATGTGGGAGGAAACCAGGGTACCCAGATGAATCCCAAGCAAACAGAGGGAGGACAGACAGACTCCACACAGAAACACCTGAGTCGAGAATTGAACTGGGGATTCTCTTGTTGTGAGGCAACAACACTATTCACTGTGCCACTGTATGTAGTGAGAGAGATACATACAAATATAGATATAGTTTAGAATACCTGTTACACACAAAATATTTTAGACAGAAAACAAAGAAAGTTGGAGGATCCAAACAAAACCTACACAGACGTGGGGAGAACACACAAACTCTACACAGAAGTCACTCATAAGTCAGGGCTGTGCCAAAAACCTTACACATGTGAAACAGAGACCTGTGGCACATTTAATAACAAATTACTGGATTTTATTTTTTTCTGTGTAAAATCATAGAAGAGTGTGGATTAGGGAATTTGCTCTTTACACACACACACACACACACACACATATATAAATATATATAAATATATACATATATATATATATATATATATATATATATATATATATATATATATATATATATAAACTAGCAGGATGGTATGAGAGATGGAGGGGGTGGTTGCCTCTTTATAAAAAATATATATTTTCTAATATAACTAACTCTGACTAGGCATACCTGATGAAATTATAAACTTTGTTTTTTTTGTTTGTTTGTTTTTTGTTTTTGTCAATCCTTTGCGGAGCATTGATTTCAATCATTAATTGCTCAATAAGTAGTGAGTTTGATGAAATCTCAAATATATATAGATAGATGTGTGTGTGCTTAGATATGCATATAAGTTTTCTTTATTTGATATATATATATATATATATATATATATATATATATATATACACACATATATATATATATACACACACACACACATATACACATTTTCCTCTCCATCTGTGTATATCTATATATATATATATATATATATATATATATATATATATACACACACACACACATACATACACAAAAATCTCTCACACAAAAACACTCAAGTTTACAATCCTGTGTACTTCCCAATGACTTCTGTGATTTTCTTCTTATTGTTCTTTTGAATTGAACAGGTAACTGCTCAAGTATTCTTACTTGGAAATTCATTCACGCCATCTTAAAGAGGCAGACACCAATATGCTGTCTTACTGTTCTCAAACTCATGCCAGCCTACTTAAGACATATAACATTTCCTGAGAACTACCTCTTTTCCCCTAATTCAAAACTGTACCAAAACTAAACTCTGCTGCTCATTTGGCTTGCTAGCTGGCCAGAAACCTGGCGCAGCCACCATCTTATAGTACAGACCCCCCCAAAGCTTGAGCCTTCTGTGTGTCCTAGACAGACCATCCACAATATTGTGGCATACACTGTTGGGATACTGCACCTGGAAATGGAGCCACTACAGCACTTGGGCCCATCTAATCTCCATGACTTCCTGCCCATCAGGTTATACCGCAGACAGCTTATAGTATTATTAATTAACTAATTTTAACTCATTTTAGATAGTGGAGAACTTACATTCTGTTTTTTAAGGTGCCATACCGGATATTCCTTGTTGCCCATTTTCTGTGCTAGCATTGCCCCAAGCTAATCTGTGATGTGTCTGTGTAGAAGGGCAGGAGAAATCAGGGACACCATGGCAGACTCCAGACTCTGCAAAGTGGCCTTGTTTAAGATTTGGGAAAGCCTCCTCAACTTCTGGGGTCCACTTGCCATTCTATGACAATTTTTCTTTGTTCAGGTTGGTAAGCAGGCAGCATGTTATAGAGACAAACTGCTGAATAAACTTCCTGCATTACACTTGCAACCCTAGAAGGCCTTGATGTGGAGATTGGGCAAGTTCCTTACAATGGCAACTACTAAACTAATCTTCTTCATATTATATATCTTAGGCACCTCACCTTGGACATTTCAGTTTTACAATTAGGGGCATTATCAGTAAGTCCTGCCTGCTTCCTGACAACATCATCCAGGTAGGCTTCACCCTACCCCTGAACAGGTTTTAGAACACACTCTCTCCATCAACCTTTAGAAAGTGGCTGGAGCCCCATGCAGACCAAACATGAAGACTGTATTCTGATATACTCTATTGGCTGTGGGGAAAACAGCTTCTTTTTAGCCCTGTATCTTAAGGAGATTTGGCAGAACACATTTGTGAGAGTGAAGGTTGTCAAGAAACTTACTATCACACTGCACCATCTCATCCATCCTGGAACAATAAGAGTATCAAATTTAGAGTTATTACTCAAACTGATCCAGAACCACACTGAACCACCTGGCTTTGGAACCAAGATAATGGAGATATTCCAGTCACTTTAACAACTTTTTACTGCTTCTGTCACAGCTTGTTTTTTATATTTCTGGTACCTGACATCATCTTAGGTTGATACTCTCCCTTGAGACCATGCCTATATGATACTTAATAAGAGATGGTCTCCCTGGTAATTCTAAAAACCTCTCTCTATTCTTCAAGAGAAACTTCTGTACATTACTATCACCCAAAAAAGTTGTCATTTATAAAAAGAGGTTAATTTAACACATAATGGCAACCAGTTGAGCCAAAAATAAATATTTTATTAACATAAGTTAAAACTTTATAACCTCTAGAGCCTCAGATTACACCAAAACATATATATATATACTCAAAGCAAATACAAACCTAGTCAATACCACTGGAAAAAATGTACATACAAATAAATTCATGAATAATTAATAAAGTGAACATCACAATGAGAAGTCAGTGTTAAGATAATTATTTAACCCTTTAGTTTACAAAGTGTCATATAAAAATATGAGCCATGTTTCTTTCTTTAACAATGTATCAAACCCATTCAAATATTGCCCAGAGTTATCACAATGAAACATAATAAATAAATGATGTCCTATTATATGCTGATATTAAGTAAATAACCACCAAGGTGGCCAGGGAAGCATATTTAATATCCCTAATATAGGTTCATAGGTTCATACTAGGCTATCAGCCCTAGGGCATTTATAAGCCTAGCCAGAATGTGTTTGGCTTTCGCCACCCATTTTAAATTTATTTTGCTATGCCCTTTTTCGAGGTTAGTATACTGTGCCTCTGTCTAACAGTGACACAGAAGTGATACCCGGGGTAAACCTACGATCTCCCATCCACTTATCAAGATTCCTCTTGAAGAGAGTCAATGAGGGACTCTGCCTAACCTGGACTGGGATTTTATTCCAGAGTGAAGGGAGCCTCTGGGTTATGAATCTGTCCCTCCAGCATGTCCTATTTATTTCAGTGCTGCGGTTCAAGTCTCTCGAGCATGTAGCTCGATGGGATTTGGATTTTCTGAGGTGCAGCATGTCCATTAATTCTGGGTTGGACATGGCTTTATACGTCAGGCACAGATCGCCTCTGAACAGGCGGTATGCCACTGAGTAGAGCTGGAGTTTCTTTAACCAGGCAGCATATGGCATCTGTTTGAGCCCTTTGATCCTCTTGGTGAGGTACTTTTGGGGTCTTTCCAGTTGCTGCAGGTGTCTGGTAAGGTCCATCCCAAAAGGGGCATTGTACTCAATTATGGGCCTGATGAGGGATGAGTAAAGAGGCACGATGACCTCCCCTGATCTAGATGTGAATCCCTTCATGATTAGGTGGGCTATATAAAATGTTTTTCTAACCACTTTGGCCACGTGGTTGTCAAATGAGAGATTGCTATCAACTTGGGTCCCCAGGTCCCTAATTACTTCTTCTGTACTTAATGGATTACCACCTATGTGGTAATTTGTGGGCACTTTGTTTTTGTCAAAGGGGATGACTATACACTTTTTGGCATTTAGCTTGAAGCCATGGCTCTGGCACCAGTTATCTGTTTCTATGAGGCCCTTTTGGAGGATGGTTGTGTCGGCTGGAGAGTCGATTATGGCACCCAGTTTGCAGTCATCTGTGAACTTGGTCAGCCACAGTCCTTCCGTGTTGGCCTGTACCTCTGAGAAATATATACCGAACAAGAGAGGTCCCAGGACTGAGCCTTGTGGGACACCACTTGTAACTGGTTTGGAGTCTGACATGGCTCCAGAAATTCTAACCATATGGGTTCTGTCCTTGAGCCAGTTTGCAATCCATCTAGTGACATAGGGATTTATATTTAAGCTGGTGAGCTTATCTATAATGCCCGAGTGGGGTATTGTATCTAAGGCTTTTGCGAGGTCCAGGTAGGCTGTGTGGACCACCTTTCCCTCGTCAATGGCCTTGGTGACTGTTTCAAAGAAATCAACCAGGTTTAAGAGGCAGGATCCGCCCTTAACAAAGCTGAACTGGGTAGGATCCAGTGTCTGTAGGTCCCCAATATCTTTATTTATGAGGTCCATGATGATCCTTTCCATAGCTTTGCAGACCAAGCTAGTCAGGCTTATGGGGCGATAGTTTCCAGGATCCGATGAGGCACCACCTTTATGGAGAGGGACCACTGTTGCTGTATGCCACTCTTTGAGCACATATCCTGTAGTAAGGCTGAGAATGAACTGTAGTTTTATGTTTGGGTTTAGCTCTTTTTGGAGTTCATGTAGGACGCAGCCCGGGACACCGTCTGGTCCCATTGATGCTGTATTTTTTGCTTTGGAGAGGGCGGCTCTTACCTGAGCATCTGAGATGTCAGGGGAGGCAGCACTCTGCTGGGATAGATATTTGCCCTTTTGGTGGGGAGGGGGGAGAAGTTTGCGCTGAACCTGTCAGCTAGGATGTTGGCAATGTCTGTGGGTTCAGTGTATTTTTTGTCATTTTGAACTAATTCTGAGCATATCTGGGAATTACCACCCAGGTTCCTAACATAACTAAATAAAGCCTTGTGATTATCCTTAGTGTCCTGTGCAATTTTTCTCTCAAAGCTGGCCTTAGACAATTTTATGAGTGCACATAGTTTTTTGCTAATACTGATCAGTGATGCCTTCCCTTTTTGGGATTTTGCTCTATCATTTAGTAGCTTCCTCCTTCTATTGTATAGTTTGTTTATGGCTGGGGTCCACCAGACAGGATGTGTGCCTTTGGAGGATTGGGTCTTGGTTTTATTTGGGATCGCATGATCCATGCATTCCTGAAGGTGTTCATAGAATGTGTTTATAAAGGATTCTGCGGTCTGGGCCATATTTTCCAGAGGCCCGGGGGCTTTGAAGGATTCCACCTTGGTTTTGAGGAGTGTGAAATTTGCTTTAGAGAAGTTTTTCACTGTGGTTTTCTGGGCAGGGGGTGGGGTCGGGATGTGAATATCCAGTGAGATTAGTTTATGGTCTGATCTTAACAGTGAGGGATACACTTCTGGTCTGGAGCATAGAGTCCCCATGTTGGTGATGATCAGATCCAGTATGTTTTCCCCTCTTGTGGGAGTGGTAACAAGTTGTTCCATAGCATTTGAGTTTATAAATTCTAGGAACCTTTGGGCTAGGGTGTTGGAGCTAGAGTAATGCTCCCAGTCTATGTTTGGGTAGTTGAAGTCGCCCAATATAATGGTGTTTGGGGAGACCTTCATATTTTCCATTGTTCTCAGGAAGGCCAAGTGGGGTTCCTGGGTTTGGGAGGGTGGTCTGTAGCAGGCTATAAACTGGAAGGCAGTTTTACCCACTGTTAGTTGCACATGGATAGTCTCTGATGCTTCGTGCTTTGCCACCAACCTGGAGGTGTGGATATCTTTGATGAATATCGATACTCCCCCTCCTTTTGTGGTTCGGTCCAAGTTTTGGGGCTGAAAAGCATGGTATGAGGTATTTAAGAACATAATATGTTCTTAAATAGGTGTACGTTTAATAGGATGGAAGGTGTACATGACCTAGCATTACTAGCATGAATGTATCTGTTTTTCTCTTTTGCTACTACAACAAATGTTGTTTCTCAATAGTCTGAGATCGTATTGAATGCAACCTGTTCTACTTTCTTTTTGAGCTTTTTACCTGTGGTATCAGTCCTTATTATCCCGCTAATCTACATCTGACTGGTTTCTAGTTGTTTTGTTTTACGTTCTACTGAGCTATTTACCTGCGGTATCGCCCCTCACTATCCCCTTAATTTCATTTCCAACTGGCTTCTTGCTGTACTATCCCTTTGATCTGGCTCGGTACGACTTTCTCTCTCCTCATTTCTAGCCCTTTCCTCACACTGTTTTAACTGCTCTACCTACCTTACCTATCCTTTTTCCTCCTTACTGTACTGTAATATCGACTTTCTCTCTCCTCCTTATTTTTAGCCCTTTAGTCACACTGTTAACCTATCCTTAACCTTACCTGTTCTTTCTCCTCCTTACTGTAATATACTCTACCCAGCCAAAGATTCTTTGCAGAACCGTAAAAACGGGCTAGCCATACATAACTGCCTCTCCTATAATACCCCACGCCATACTGTCCCAGAGGGGTCCTGATGGAGAGATGGAAAGTCAGCAAGCAAAGGAGGGTAGCAGTGCTGAAATTGAATTCATCCTCAAGTCATGGTGAGTACCTTCGCGAGGTGGACCCTGTTTTTTACAAAATCTCATCAAGGCGACACTGATATATAGACTGTATTTATATCGCATTTATCATGGACAGAAGTAAATCAAAAATAAAAAAAGATAGCTGGGTGCACAAGACCCAGGATAAAAAGTGCCCAAAAAGTGCCCAATTCTGACAGTGTAGAATCCTCAAAATACGGAAACAATCCTACAATGGGGCCAGGCCAGGCTCAGGGGATGGGTGGCCCCCCCTGTTGTAGAAGGAAGTAGTAGTCCACAAAAACGACAAAAATTGATTGGCTAAAGAAGAGCCATAAAGATGACAGAGAGGACTATTGAGGATAAGTAAGAAATTATCTATTCTTACTATTATGTAAAAATCCCAGAATTTCCAGGCACAAGATATACAAAACGATTAAGAAAGAAATTAGAGGAAAGAAAAATACCTCCGCAGGAAAAACTGTCACAAGCTTCAAATAAAAATTTGCTTTCATTAATACAACAGATTTTTGAAAAACAGTATATAGATCAAGAAACTTTGATCTCTTTGAAAAAAGAAGCCTCTGAGGAAGTGAGAATATATAAACAACAAAACCTAGAGGTATTAGAAAAATATAAAAAGGAAATATGGACATGGGAAAGATAGAGAGATTTGATATGGTGCAATATTTATGCAAAGGAGAAAGCTAAGTTAACTAATATACAGAAGGCAGTTTCAAAGATATTCAAAGAAAAATGCAGGCAACGGCATCCAGATATGGAAAATTTCAAAATAAAAAGACTAAAAGCACAAAGATTTAATGTAGAAAAGATGATTAAGTAAAGTAGAAGTTAAAGAAATAGAAGTTGAAGTTATGGAATGCCTGTGAAGTGAAACATTTAATACAGAAGGTCTAAAAACAGACATCACAGCATGATGGAGTGAGTCCCCAGAATAAGGAAAAGCAAGAAGATCAGGAGACATGTGAAGAAGAAATATGGACATGGAAAAGGAAAAGAGATTTAATATGGTGTAATATTTATGCAAAGGGGAAAGCAAAACTAATACAAAAAGAGCAGCACCAAAGATATTTGAAGAAAAATATATGCAAAGGAATCCGGGTATGGAAAACTTTAAAATACAAAAAATAAGAAGACTAAGAGGAAAAGTAGAAAAAGAGATTAGTAATGGAGAAGTCAAAGAAATAGAAATTGAGGTAATGGAACAGCTGCAAAGAGAAGGATTCAGTGCAGAAAATCAAATGCAGAAAGCGCCACAACAGGATAGAGCAATGGATATCAAAATTAAGGGGAAACCAGTGGAACAGGAAGCAACTGGTCAGGTGCCATATTAAGATATTTTGGATCCTTCCACAGGAAACCAGTATAAAAGTTAATTTGAAGCTAGACAGGAAGTAAAGGAAAAGTTAACTCTAATGAAGTCAGTGTTGAGGAATGATAGGCCAGTGAGTTTCCATATGACAAAACAACAGATGGCACAGGATGAAACTGAAGAGAATGTGCCACAGGAAGATGCTATAGAACTTTCTATAGAATGGCCACAGGAAATGGAAAACAAGGGATGTGCCATCAGTATGGAAGAAAAGGAGTTAAGAGAAGAGTTGCTTGATTTAATAGACAAAGATAGATATATCAAGATCAATGAGAGAAATAGACTGCAGAAGGTCAATAAAACCCCAAAAGTCAAAAGCTTGATAAAACAAAAACAAACACAGTAATTAGGACTGTCCATAGAAATCCATGTGATATAACAGACATAAACAGAATATATTACTGTGCTGCTAAATTAATAACTGGTAAAATTCTACCACAGGAACATAGGGTAGTGAGTGAAAAGGGGGGGTGGTGAAAGCGAATCCCATCATGGAAATATCGAATAGAGAAAACTATAAAGCAGCTAAGACAAGAAGTGTCATTGTTAGAAGATTATAAAAGAGGAAACAGATCAACAAAAATATTAAGAAAGATAGATGTGATAAAAGCAATGCCCAGTATTAGAACATACCATGATCTATTATGCATTATTGGAGATAAACTAAAAATGTCAAAACAGGCAGAAAGACTCAGAAGATACGAAGATAAATATAAGGGAAAAGTGCAAAATAAGCAATTTACTGATGACCCAAAAAAGTTTTATAGAGAATTGGGAAATAAGGTAAAAGGAATTGATAGATCGCCGAAAAAAGAGGAAGTAGATACATTTTGGAGAAATATCTATGAAGATCCTGTGGAACATAAAGATGCTAAATGGATAGAAGAAGTAAAAGAAAGAATAAGAAGTTTAAAGGTACAGGATATGAAATGGGATGAAATAATAGCCAGAGAGATTGAAACAAAGTTGAGAAAAGCCTCTAATTGGAAAACCCCAGGTCCAGATGCAGTACCTAACTTTTGGCTTAAAGTATTAACTTCTTTACATGAGGATCTAGCCATGAGTAAGAACTATTTATATGCACACCCTGAACAGACACCGCACTGGTTAACAACAGGAAAAATCAATGGTCTTACTTAAGAGTGAACCTGCAAGCTACCCTAAAAATTATAGACCAATAACTTGTCTTCCAACGACATATAAACTATACACGGGGATTGACGTTGACAGTTTATAGTCATTTAGAAGAAAACTCAATTATGACAATAGAACAAAAGGGCAATAAAAGAAAGTCATATGGAACAAAGGATCATTTGTTGTTAAAGTTATAGTGGAGAACTGTAAGAAAGGGAAGAATCTAAGTATGGCATGGATTGACTGTAAAGAAGCATTTGATAGTATCCCACATTCATGGATAAAATAGTGCTTAAAAATGTGTTAGAAAAATATGTATTAATGTGTGTATGCCTGATGCCAATTAATAATCAAAAGAATTAACACGCTTTTCATTCTATTTTACATGCACTGTGCTATATATAAATTGAGTATCATATGAGACTGAAAAAGATGCTTTTTGAAAACTGCAGTATGCTTTCTGAAACTTGCAAGATGCCCTATGACCTACTAAGTGCTAGCACAGCAATATTCATGTTTATGCCTTTTTAGAAATGTACTTGAGAAGCAGGTGCTTATCTGCTAGGTCAGGAACGAATGAATGAACAATACTATATTCTGTAAATGTAATGATTTTAAACAATCAGCTCTGTTCGAAGCATGAGAACATGTGCAGCTGCAGTAGCTTAGAGATAAAGTAGACAAAGGATTATTAGAGAAATGAACTGCTAGCATTGTGCTTGAATTAGCCATAGTACCTTGAATGGTAACATAACATGTATCTAACTGGGAGTAATCAAGGCCATGTTGTTTTCCCTCAGGAAGTTTCACATAAAAATTGATAAATCAGCAGAAATTCATGGGAATGATGGTCAACAGATGATGATGAAAAGACTGGTAATCTGTTACGTCAGCTTGGTAGGCCATGTCTAGTTAGAGAATGTATAAAAATGAAAGTATTTCCTATTTCTAGTTAGACAAACTCTGTAATAGCACGTTTTTGTCTCCTTGCTGCAAGATTAAAGTGCCTTAATCTGAACCTACCATGTTTTGATCATTTTTAAAGTATATTTTTCCTTTGACAGTTTGGTCCTTCGGACCGGAAAGTACCTCTTGCTCTAGGCCTAGGTCAGAATTGGGTTTTGAAAGACCTCCGACTGAATTGTCGTTCAAAAGAGGCCAGTCACTGTTTCTGATCTGGGATTGGAGGACGAGTCAACGATCCGGTGGATCAACTCACGGAGGGTCAGGTAAGGAGGAATTACCTTATTTCTGTTTTAAGATCAGGGACTAGTTGCAGAACTGTTTTTGTCAGGAAGATTTGCATGTGCAGATCAGGGACAAAAAAGGGTTACTGTTTTGTCATAGATCAGGGAAACAGAATAGGTAGGCAGTTATTCTAGATAAACTGTGAAAAGGTGTAGAACTGTGGTACCATGTGATAAGAAGTGTTACGTAACAATTTACAGCTTAGCTAAGGCAACAGTGGGAAATCAGTGCACAAAAAGTTCCCGAGACCCACCCCTAACTGAAGACACGAAATATATGCAATTACAGCGTGCCGACAATGTTAAGTATTATACAAAATGGGTTGATAAGTATAAATTCGATGGTAATTTAGATAAACTTGCACTTATTAAACTTGTCAGGCAACTAAAAACAGATGCAAAAGGTCAATTAAAAAAGCAATGACAATTAGGAGTCCCTCAGGCGCATAGGTGGCTTGAGGAAGCGAATCGCAGGGAACAAAAGATTAAAAATTCAAAAACAATGTTCTTAGACAAAGAAGATAATAATTTGGTAATAGCAACGGCCCCTCCTTCACCCCTTCCACTTCCCTTACCAGAATATGAAGCGAGTGGACAAGCTGATCCACCTCCGCTATACCCAGCTGTTTCTACAGCATCAAAACTATTTGTCAGGGATCCTATCGAGACAAGGTCTCGATCACGCAACTTGAGAAGGGAGATTGAACTATGTGAAATAAATAGAAAATCACAAGCTATGAGTGAGGAAGAAATATGTCCACTCATAGAAGTACCAAATCCTCAGGCAGGACAGGCAGGACAGGATCCGACCCTTTTAGTTTATAGACTGTGGACACCGGAAAATATCCGGAAAGCCACGGAGGGAATTCCCCATCTGAAAGTGAATTTTTGAAAATTTTTAGAAGACTTACAGTGTATGAGATTAAGTTACCATTTGAATGGAGAAGAAGTAGAAGAAGTAGTTAGACAAATTGTAGGTCCAGACTGGCACATGATCAGTGGCGACTGGAATCCCCGTGATGCACAGCTTAGACCACTCCCACATACTAATGCAGAATTGGATGGCAGAGTGAAAGGTCTGACGGACCGAATCTCTGAAAAATGGAAGCCTAGGGCTGATTGGACTTGCATTAATCAGTGCATTCAACAAGAAGGTGAAACAGTTGATAGATATTATGCTAGATTATTAGTGTGTTTTAATAACCACTGCGGAATGCAGATACCAGAAAACCAGACACAAGATTCCTCATATGAACAACAGCTAAAGAATGCGTTCTTGAAAGGTAGTATAACTTCCATTAGCAGCTTTATTACGAAGCACATGGTAGATCATCGTACGAGTAGATTGCAGTCATTACTTGAATATGCTAGACACACAGAGAGACATTTTAATGGTAAAAAGAAAAAGAAAACTCAAGTATTTTCAGCAGAAGATGGGTCAGAAGTATTTGTAGTACAAACTGGGAGAAAGGGTAAGAAAAATACCCAGGGAAATAAACAATCTGACAAGCGATCAGAAGATTTTGAAGAAAGAAAGAAAAGAGGTGAATGTTTTAAATGTGGAAAAAAGGACATTTAGCAAGGGATTGCAGGCTAAATAAAAAGGTGACTACAGAAAATAAGGAGGATGAGGAATGACTATATGATAGTCAGGAATCACTGAATGAAAATAAACAGGAAAAGACAAGTGCAGATGTGATAGCAAGGGTAGAGAATGTGACAGAAGGGGTAGAGGATGTACATGAATTTGTAGACGTTGAGGAAAATGAAATTTTGGACTTAGCCTTATTGAGCCTAGAGCTTTACTTAGCAGACACAAAACCGGAAGTGACGCTTCTGGTAGAGGGGAGGGAAGTCAAATTTTTGTGTGACTCAGGGGCTTCACGGACCCTGATACATCCTTCCAAATTACCGGAAGATTCAGAATCACCAGATTATATACTAGTGAAAGCAGCTAATGGACAGCTGTATCGGGAGCCACTCTCCCATGACATAGCAATAACCGACCCCATTTCAGGGATGACCCAGAAAAGTAAAATTGTAGTTTCTGCAAAATGCCCAGTAAACCTTTTGGGTAGAGACTTAATGCAGATATTTGGCATAGCCGTAGTTCCAACCATGCAGGGTATGGAAGCACAGCGACAAATGGATACTTTTGTAGTGTGACCGGAGGGTGAAACATATTATTGGTACAGCCAGGACTTGGTTAAGACTGGTCCAGGGGCAGTAACCAAAGAACTGATGAACATAGCCATCAGTAAATCCCCCTCCCTTGACACTGACAAACAGCATTTGTTGCATTGTACTCTATATTACTGTAATAGACCAGGACCTGATAAAGAATATGAGCAGGAATTGTTTCAGAACCACACAAACAGACTAGTGTTACGAAACTTGTACTGGGACACAGAAGGAAACAGTGTAGTAAGCTGTTCATTGCCCCAGGAATTTTTAGCACTTTACAAATCTAATTGATTGCCACATGTTAGCTTAACTAAGAATAGAAATTTGAAATGGGCAGACTTAGGAGAAAAAGTCACAAGGTGGGAGAAACAGACAGAATTAGAACTCTCCGAACTAGGAGTACAGAAACAAAAATTGAATTGGATAACACAGACACACCCAGCTGTGCACTCACAGGCTATTCTGTGGTAGATATTAGTAATGCATTTTTCTCAATACCAATACACCCTGACAGCCAACATTGGTTTGCATTTACATTTCAGGGGAAACGGTATACATATACGAGATTACCACAGGGATATTGTGAAAGTCCAACAATATTTGCACAAGAAATGGCAAGCAACCTGGCGGGATTTATCCCACCGAAAGGTCGTCAGATTTTATTTTATGTAGACAACATTCTGCTGGCAGCCCCCACCCAGCAAGAATGTAAAGAGGACACCATAGCATTATTACAGTTTTTAGCTACTCAAGGACACAAAGTAAAAAAGAACAAACTACAACTTTGGAGAAAACAAGTTAAGTACTTGGGATATGTAATATCCAAGGAAGGTAGAATATTAGACGAAGATAGAAAAACAGCAATATTTCAAGCACCCAAAGCAACTACCAAGAAGGAAATGATGTCCTTCCTGGGAACTACTAACTTTTGTCAGAGTTGGATACCAAATTATGCTTTGGAATCTGCTCCACTGACTAATTTGATATTCAAACAGCCGATGGCAGCACAGGATTTATTACAATGGACACCAGAAGCAGAAGCAGCTTTATGTAAGCTGAAACAACTGATAACATCATCCCTAGTTTTAGGATTACCGAACTATCATAAGCAATTTTTTCAAACTGTAGACTGTAAGCAAGGTTATATGACATCAGTGTTGACACAGCAACATGGGGACAAGCAACGCCCCATAGCTTACTTATCATCACAGTTAGACCCAGTGGCGCGGTCCCTGCCCCACTGTGTACAAGTGGTAGTTGCAGCTGCAATGGCAGTGCAGGCTTCGGCCTCAGTAGTGTTATTCCACCCTCTCACATTGAGAGTGCCTCATGCAGTCGCAATTATTTTACTGCAGGAAAAAGTAGCATATCTTTCTCCTGCTAGACATCTTTCCTGTATGACTATACTGTTGAGCCAACCTCATATGACAATTGAACGATGCACAACTTTGAACCCATCAACCTTGCTCCCAACCCCTGCAGATGGCAAACCACACTGCTGCCTGCAGGAGATTGAGCAAAAGACATTACCTAGACAAGACCTTACAGATGTTCCCCTTGGATGATGCCGAGGTGACATACTATGTGGACGGCTCGTGCAGGAGGGGTCCTACAGGACAGATCCTAGTGGGGTTTGCAGTCGTTTCTGACACTGAAACTTTAGAAGCAAAATCTTTACCACACAATTTATCTGCACAAGCAGCAGAGTTGATTGCCTTGACAAGGGCATGTACCTTAGCAAAAGGTAAGAAAGTGAATATTTATACTGACAGTCAGTATACTTTTTCTACTGTACATGTTTTTGCGCAGCAGTGGAAAAATAGAGGAATGATAACATCTACTGGTAAACCAATTAATCATGCGCAATTTATTTTAGATTTATTAGACTCTATTCAGTTACCTCAAAAAGTAGCTATTTGCAAATGCATAGCTCATACCAAGCAATAAGATAGAATTTCAAAAGGTAATGCGCGGGCTGATACAGCTGCGAAACAGGCAGCTTCAGCCTCAGAAGCTTTTCTTTTGAGTGAGGAATTACAACCCTCTGAGATTTTAGATTTAGAAATGTTAAAAACAATGCAGACACTTACTACAAATGTAGCAAAACAGAAGTGGATAAAACAAGGAGCAATCCTTGAAAAGGGACTGTACATCTCCAAGGAAAATAAACCAATTTTGCCATCTAACTTGTTTAGATATGCAGCTTTGTTGAGCCATGGGCAGAGCCATGTCTCAACCGGGGGGATGGTACAGTTAGTGAATCGAGTGTTTACAACATATGGATTTACAAACTACACAAAAAATTTTTGTGCAGCATGCCATGTTTGTAACAAGTATCATGCACAAGGGGCATTGAAGCCTAAGCAAGTGAGTTTCCCTACACCACCGTATCCATTTCATATTATTTGTATGGATTTCATAGAACTGAATAAATGTGAGAATAAAAAGTATTGCCTTATCATTATAGATATGTTTTCCAAATGGGTGGAAGCTTTTCCAACTAAAAATCCAGATGCAGCTACTGTTGCAAAGGTCCTTGTTAAAGAAATTATACCCAGATTTGGCACACCGGAAAAGATTTATAGTGATAACGGTACACATTTTGTGAACCAAACAGTGCAACAACTTAGTCGTTATGTTGGAATATCATTAAAAAATCACTGCGCTTACCACCCCCAATCTGCAGGATTAGTTGAGAGGCATAATGGGGTATTGAAGAATAAGCTTAGGAAGTTGATGAATGAGACACAGAAGAACTGGGAGCAATGTTTGCCTCTAGCACTGTTGAGCATGAGAACTGTTCCAAATGCAAAGGGATTAACTCCTTTTGAAACTTTGTTTGGGAGGGCATATTATACACCTCAGTGGAAACCTCTCATGTCTGCAGAGCAAGAGGCTGACAGTTCACTTGCAGGGTATATGAGACGATTTTTGAATAACAAACTTTTGCAGTTAAATTCTGTTTCAGATAAAGAGCAACCGAAATCGGAGGCACCAGTAGCCCCAAGAACCTGGGTCTGGGTGAATATTGTGAAGAAAAAGAACTGGAGTTCTCCGAAGTGGGAAGGACCATATCAGGTATTACTGTCGACACCCACTGCAGTCAAGATCGCGGAGCAAGCTTCCTGGATTCATTTGACGCACTGTAAACTGGTTAAGAACTTTGAATTGGACAAAAACTTTTTTACTGTTGTACAACGAGAACATAATCGCCAGGTACAGAGTGAATAGAGACATTGAGCAACCTCAGAAAACTTGCATGATCATTTTGATAACTATGTTAATCACATTGTTCTTTTTGTTGTGGCCACTCCTTTTTCCTGCCACAAAAGTTGAACTGATTAAACATAATGAGCCAAACATAGACTGGCATCCGAACGTTAACACTTATCAGGCAATTACACGTGTGTACGCTGAGACTTTTAATGTTTCGAACTGCTTGGTCTGCATGGCCATACCAACAGCATATGGGGGTTTATTGATGGCTGCTATCCCCATAGGGGTCAATGAGACCTGGGAAAATCTTGTTTTTGACACAGTTGCTATTAAAGTACATGATAAGGTAGCTCTGTATTTGCCTGTAACACAAAAAGGAATTGTATGTTTTTACAAAAATGATACCATCCAAGTGGGATGGAGCAAGTGTAATGTCACCGTACAGTATAAATGTTATACAAAAGCAAATGATTTAGGTGGATCTTGTAGTACAGATTATAACTCATTTTTCAAATCTATGCATAAGACTCTTGATCAGGTACAACGTAATCCTGTACTTTTTAAACAGTTATCTGTAATAGATAGGAAAATGTTTCATGCAGGGCAGTCATTTCGTAACAAAGTAACAACTAAAGTAGAGGACTGTTATTTTGTGTGTGGTAAAAAGGCATATAAATGGTTACCTGAGAATTGGTCTGGCAGTTGTTTTTTGGGATACCTGGTCCCGGCCATCTGACACACTGCAGTTTTGTCTCAGGGAAATATTTGAAATACCCGAGATGTAACCAAAAAGACTGTTAAGAAACCTGAGAATCCAGTGGGACAGATCGAAGCAGGCTGGAAAGACCATCGTAATGTGGGAACCAAACTTGCGCACATGGACTTGAGTGATGCTGTCATATCTTGGGCAGGTATATTACCTGCATATGGTGCAGTTAAATCAATTTGGGAGCTGCAAAATCTGTCTAAACTTCTCGAAGTAATGAGTAATGCGACTTTTTCTGCTCTTGACCTGATAACTGATGAACTGAATGCCATGAGAACTGTAGTACTCCAAAACCGAATGGCTCTTGACTTCACCCTAGCTGCGAGGGGTGGGACGTGCACTTTAATCAAAGAAGAATGCTGTGAGTTTATTCCTGATCATCAGCATGAGATTAACGATCATCTCGAGGTGATTCAGAAAGTGTCGGCCATGACCAAACCAGGCCCAAACCCTCTGACAGACTTTTTCCAGAATGTATTTGGGGGGTGGGGTTCCATCCTAATGAACATATTGATTGCCATTGGGGTAGGATTACTCCTAATAGGAGTTTGTGTTTGTTGTGGAATCCCCTGCATGAAGAAATTAATTAAAGAATTCGTAGATATATCAGCATCTGAGACTATGTATCAAAGTACTGAATTTGAAGAGCTGCTAGAATGTGAAACACTTTCATAAAAGTTTAAACTGAATGACTTTCTTAACTGCAAATCCTGATTGGAAGAGAATCCTGATTGGAAGAGGTTAGGAAAAGAAGCAAACTGTTTATTTTTTGAAAATAGAATTAAAAGTATTAACAGGAGGGAAATGTTAGAAAAATATGTATTAATGTGTGTATGCCTAATGCCAATTAATAATCAAAAGAATTAATACGCTTTTCATTCTATTTTACATGCACTGTGCTATATATAAATTGAGTTTCATATGAGACTGAAAAAGATGCTTTTTGAAAACTGCAGTATGCTTTCTGGAACTTGCAAGATGCCCTCTGACCTAGTAATTGCTAGCACAGCAATATTCATGTTTATGCCTTTTTAGAAATGTACTTGAGAAGCAGGTGCTTATCTGCTAGGTCAGGAACGAATGAATGAACAATACTATATTCTGTAAATGTAATGATTTTAAACAATCAGCTCTGTTCGAAGCATGAGAACATGTGCAGCTGCAGTAGCTTAGAGATAAAGTAGACAAAGGATTATTAGAGAAATGAACTGCTAGCATTGTGCTTGAATTAGCCATAGTACCTTGAATGGTAACATAACATGCATCTAACTGGGAGTAATCAAGGCCATGTTGTTTTCCCTCAGGAAGTTTCACATAAAAATTGATAAATCAGCAGAAATTCATGGGAATGATGGTCAACAGATGATGATGAAAAGACTGGTAATCTGTTACGTCAGCTTGGTAGGCCATGTCTAGTTAGAGAATGTATAAAAATGAAAGTATTTCCTGTTTCTAGTTAGACAAACTCTGTAATAGCACGTTTTTGTCTCCTTGCTGCAAGATTAAAGTGCCTTAATCTGAACCTACCATGTTTTGATCATTTTTAAAGTATATTTTTCCTTTGACAGTTTGGTCCTTCGGAACGGAAAGTACCTCTTGCCCTAGGCCTAGGTCAGAATTGGGTTTTGAAAGACCTCCGACTGAATTGTCGTTCAAAAGAGGCCAGTCACTGTTTCTGATCTGGGATTGGAGGACGAGTCAATGATCCGGTGGATCAACTCACGGAGGGTCAGGTAAGGAGGAATTACCTTATTTCTGTTTTAAGATCAGGGACTAGTTGCAGAACTGTTTTTGTCAGGAAGATTTGCATGTGCAGATCAGGGACAAAAAAGGGTTACTGTTTTGTCATAGATCAGGGAAACAGAATAGGTAGGCAGTTATTCTAGATAAACTGTGAAAAGGTGTAGAACTGTGGTACCACGTGATAAGAAGTGTTATGTAACAATTTACAGCTTAGCTAAGGCAACAATGGGAAATCAGTGCACAAAAAGTTCCCGAGACCCACCCCTAACTGAAGACATGAAATATATGCAATTACAGCGTGCCGACAATGTTAAGTATTATACAAAATGGGTTGATAAGTATAAATTCGATGGTAATTTAGATAAACTTGCACTTATTAAACTTGTCAGGCAACTAAAAACAGACGCAAAAGGTCAATTAAAAAAGCAATGACAATTAGGAGTCCCTCAGGCGCATAGGTGGCGTGAGGAAGCGAATCGCAGGGAACAAAAGATTAAAAATTCAAAAACAATGTTCTTAGACAAAGAAGATAATAATTTGGTAATAGCAACGGCCCCTCCTTTGCCCCTTCCGCTTCCTTTACCAGAATATGAAGCGAGTGGACAAGCTGATCCACCTCCGCTATACCCAGCTGTTTCTACAGCATCAAAACTATTTGTCAGGGATCCTATCGAGACAAGGTCTCGATCACACAACTTGAGAAGGGAGATTGAACTATGTGAAATAAATAGAAAATCACAAGCTATGAGTGAGGAAGAAATATGTCCACTCATAGAAGTACCAAATCCTCAGGCAGGACAGGCAGGACAGGATCAGACCCTTTTAGTTTATAGACTGTGGACACCAGAAAATATCCGGAAAGCCACGGAGGGAATTCCCCATCTGAAAGTGAATTTTTGAAAATTTTTAGAAGACTTACAGTGTATGAGATTAAGTTACCATTTGAATGGAGAAGAAGTAGAAGAAGTAGTTAGACAAATTATAGGTCTAGACTGGGACATGATCAGTGGCGATTGGAATCCCCGTGATGCACAGCTTAGACCACTCCCACATACTAATGCAGAATTGGATGGCAGAGTGAAAGGTCTGACGGACCGAATCTCTGAAAAATGGAAGCCTAGGGCTGATTGGACTTGCATTAATCAGTGCATTCAACAAGAAGGTGAAACAGTTGATAGATATTATGCTAGATTATTAGTGTGTTTTAATAACCACTGCGGAATGCAGATACCAGAAAACCAGACACAAGATTCCTCATATGAACAACAGCTAAAGAATGCGTTCTTGAAAGGTAGTATAACTTCCATTAGCAGCTTTATTACGAAGCACATGGTAGATCATCGTACGAGTAGATTGCAGTCATTACTTGAATATGCTAGACACACAGAGAGACATTTTAATGGTAAAAAGAAAAAGAAAACTCAAGTATTTTCAGCAGAAGATGGGTCAGAAGTATTTGTAGTACAAACTGGGAGAAAGGGTAAGAAAAATACCCAGGGAAATAAACAATCTGACAAGCGATCAGAAGATTTTGAAGAAAGAAAGAAAAGAGGTGAATGTTTTAAATGCGGGAAAAAAAGGACATTTAGCAAGGGATTGCAGGCTAAATAAAAAGGTGACTACAGAAAATAAGGAGGATGAGGAATGACTATATGATAGTCAGGAATCACTGAATGAAAATAAACAGGAAAAGACAAGTGCAGATGTGATAGCAAGGGTAGAGAATGTGACAGAAGGGGTAGAGGATGTACATGAATTTGTAGACGTTGAGGAAAATGAAATTTTGGACTTAGCCTTATTGAGCCTAGAGCTTTACTTAGCAGACACAAAACCGGAAGTGACACTTCTGGTAGAGGGGAGGGAAGTCAAATTTTTGTGTGACTCAGGGGCTTCACGGACCCTGATACACCCTTCCAAATTACCGGAAGATTCAGAATCACCAGATTATATACTAGTGAAAGCAGCTAATGGACAGCTGTATCAGGAGCCACTCTCCCATGACATAGCAATAACCGACCCCATTTCAGGGATGACCCAGAAAAGTAAAATTGTAGTTTCTGCAAAATGCCCAGTAAACCTTTTGGGTAGAGACTTAATGCAGATATTTGGCATAGCCGTAGTTCCAACCATGCAGGGTATGGAAGCACAGAGACAAATGGATACTTTTGTAGTGCGACCGGAGGGTGAAACATATTATTGGTACAGCCAGGACTTGGTTAAGACTGGTCCAGGGGCAGTAACCAAAGAACTGATGAACATAGCCATCAGTAAATCCCCCTCCCTTGACACTGACAAACAGCATTTGTTGCATTGTACTCTATATTACTGTAATAGACCAGGACCTGATAAAGAATATGAGCAGGAATTGTTTCAGAACCACACCAACAGACTAGTGTTACGAAACTTGTACTGGGACACAGAAGGAAACAGTGTAGTAAGCTGTTCATTGCCCCAGGAATTTTTAGCACTTTACAAATCTAATTGATTGCCACATGTTAGCTTAACTAAGAATAGAAATTTGAAATGGGCAGACTTAGGAGAAAAAGTCACAAGGCGGGAGAAACAGACAGAATTAGAACTCTCCGAACAAGGAGTACAAAAACAGAAATTGAATTGGATAACACAGACACACCCAGCTGTGCACTCACAGGCTATTCTGTGGTAGATATTAGTAATGCATTTTTCTCAATACCAATACACCCTGACAGCCAACATTGGTTTGCATTTACATTTCAGGGGAAATGGTATACATATACGAGATTACCACAGGGATATTGTGAAAGTCCAACAATATTTGCACAAGAAATGACAAGCAACCTGGCGGGATTTATCCCACCGAAAGATCGTCAGATTTTATTTTATGTAGACAACATTCTGCTGGCAGCCCCCACCCAGCAAGAATGTAAAGAGGACACCATAGCATTATTACAGTTTTTAGCTACTCAAGGACACAAAGTAAAAAAGAACAAACTACAACTTTGGAGAAAACAAGTTAAGTACTTGGGATATGTAATATCCAAGGAAGGTAGAATATTAGACGAAGATAGAAAAACAGCAATATTTCAAGCACCCAAAGCAACTACCAAGAAGGAAATTATGTCCTTCCTGGGAACTACTAACTTTTGTCAGAGTTGGATACCAAATTATGCTTTGGAATCTGCTCCACTGACTAATTTGATATTCAAAAAGCCGATGGCAGCACAGGATTTATTACAATGGACACCAGAAGCAGAAGCAGCTTTATGTAAGCTGAAACAACTGATAGCATCATCCCTAGTTTTAGGATTACCGAACTATCATAAGCAATTTTTTCAAACTGTAGACTGTAAGCAAGGTTATATGACATCAGTGTTGACACAGCAACATGGGGACAAGCAACGCCCCATAGCTTACTATTCATCACAGTTAGACCCAGTGGCGTGGTCCCTGCCCCACTGTGTACAAGCGGTAGTTGCAGCTGCAATGGCAGTGCAGGCTTCGGCCTCAGTAGTGTTATTCCACCCTCTCACATTGAGAGTGCCTCATGCAGTCGCAATTATTTTACTGCAGGAAAAAGTAGCATATCTTTCTCCTGCTAGACATCTTTCCTGTATGACTATACTGTTGAGCCAACCTCATATGACAATTGAACGATGCACAACTTTGAACCTGTCAACCTTGCTCCCAACCCCTGCAGATGGCAAACCACACTGCTGCCTGCAGGAGATTGAGCAAAAGACATTACCTAGACAAGACCTTACAGATGTTCCCCTTGGATGATGCCGAGGTGACATACTATGTGGACGGCTCATGCAGGAGGGGTCCTACAGGACAGATCCTAGTGGGGTTTGCAGTCGTTTCTGACACTGAAACTTTAGAAGCAAAATCTTTACCACACAATTTATCTGCACAAGCAGCAGAGTTGATTGCCTTGACAAGGGCATGTACCTTAGCAAAAGGTAAGAAAGTGAATATTTATACTGACAGTCAGTATACTTTTTCTACTGTACATGTTTTTGCGCAGCAGTGGAAAAATAGAGGAATGATAACATCTACTGGTAAACCAATTAATCATGCGCAATTTATTTTAGATTTATTAGACTCTATTCAGTTACCTCAAAAAGTAGCTATTTGCAAATGCATAGCTCATACCAAGCAATAAGATAGAATTTCAAAAGGTAATGCGCGGGCTGATACAGCTGCGAAACAGGCAGCTTCAGCCTCAGAAGCTTTTCTTTTGAGTGAGGAATTACAACCCTCTGAGATTTTAGATTTAGAAATGTTAAAAACAATGCAGACACTTACTACAAATGTAGCAAAACAGAAGTGGATAAAACAAGGAGAAATCATTGAAAAGGGACTGTACATCTCCAAGGAAAATAAACCAATTTTGCCATCTAACTTGTTTAGATATGCAGCTTTGTTGAGCCATGGGCAGAGCCATGTCTCAACAGGGGGGATGGTACAATTAGTGAATCGAGTGTTTACAACATATGGATTTACAAACTACACAAAAAATTTTTGTGCAGCATGCCATGTTTGTAACAAGTATCATGCACAAGGGGCATTGAAGCCTAAGCAAGGGAGTTTCCCTACACCACCGTATCCATTTCATATTATTTGTATGGATTTCATAGAACTGAATAAATGTGAGAATAAAAAGTATTGCCTTATCATTATAGATATGTTTTTCAAATGGGTGGAAGCTTTTCCAACTAAAAATCCAGATGCAGCTACTGTTGCAAAGGTCCTTGTTAAAGAAATTATACCCAGATTTGGCATACCGGAAAAGATTTATAGTGATAACGGTACACATTTCGTGAACCAAACAGTGCAACAACTTAATCGTTATTTTGGAATATCATTAAAAAATCACTGCGCTTACCACCCCCAATCTGCAGGATTAGTTGAGAGGCATAATGGGGTATTGAAGAATAAGCTTAGGAAGTTGATGAGTGAGACACAGAAGAACTGGGAGCAATGTTTGCCTCTAGCACTGTTGAGCATGAGAACTGTTCCAAATGCAAAGGGATTAACTCCTTTTGAAACTTTGTTTGGGAGGGCATATTATACACCTCAGTGGAAACCTCTCATGTCTGCAGAGCAAGAGGCTGACAGTTCACTTGCAGGGTATATGAGACGATTTTTGAATAACAAACTTTTGCAGTTAAATTCTGTTTCAGATAAAGAGCAACCGAAATCGGAGGCACCAGTAGCCCCAGGAACCTGGGTCTGGGTGAATATTGTGAAGAAAAAGAACTGGAGTTCTCCGAAGTGGGAAGGACCGTATCAGGTATTACTGTCGACACCCACCGCAGTCAAGATCGCGGAGCAAGCTTCCTGGATTCATTTGACGCACTGTAAACTGGTTAAGAACTTTGAATTGGACAAAAACTTTGTTACTGTTGTACAACGAGAACATAATCGCCAGGTACAGAGTGAATAGAGACATTGAGCAACCTCAGAAAACTTGCATGATCATTTTGATAACTATGTTAATCACATTGTTCTTTTTGTTGTGGCCACTCCTTTTTCCTGCCACAAAAGTTGAACTGATTAAACATAATGAGCCAAACATAGACTGGCATCCGAACGTTAACACTTATCAGGCAATTACACGTGTGTACGCTGAGACTTTTAATGTTTCGAACTGCTGGGTCTGCACGGCCATACCAACAGCATATGGGGGTTTATTGATGGCTGCTATCCCCATAGGGGTCAATGAGACCTGGGAAAATCTTGTTTTTGACACAGTTGCTATTAAAGTACATGATAAGGTAGCTCTGTATTTGCCTGTAACACAAAAAGGAATTGTATGTTTTTACAAAAATGATACCATCCAAGTGGGATGGAGCAAGTGTAATGTCACCGTACAGTATAAATGTTATACAAAAGCAAATGATTTAGGTGGATCTTATAGTACAGATTATAACTCATTTTTCAAATCTGTGCATAAGACTCTTGATCAGGTACAACGTAATCCTGTACTTTTTAAACAGTTATCTGTAATAGATAGGAAAATGTTTCATGCAGGGCAGTCATTTTGTAACAAAGTAACAACTAAAGTAGAGGACTGTTATTTTGTGTGTGGTAAAAAGGCATATAAATGGTTACCTGAGAATTGGTCTGGCAGTTGTTTTTTGGGATACCTGGTCCCGGCCATCTGATACACTGCAGTTTTGTCTCAGGGAAATATTTGAAATACCCGAGATGTAACCAAAAAGACTGTTAAGAAACCTGAGAATCCAGTGGGACAGATCGAAGCAGGCTGGAAAGACCATCGTAATGTGGGAACCAAACTTGCGCACATGGACTTGAGTGATGCTGTCATATCTTGGGCAGGTATATTACCTGCATATGGTGCAGTTAAATCAATTTGGGAGCTGCAAAATCTGTCTAAACTTCTCGAAGTAATGAGTAATGCGACTTTTTCTGCTCTTGACCTGATAACTGATGAACTGAATGCCATGAGAACTGTAGTACTCCAAAACCGAATGGCTCTTGACTTCACCCTAGCTGCGAGGGGTGGGACGTGCACTTTAATCAAAGAAGAATGCTGTGAGTTTATTCCTGATCATCAGCATGAGATTAACGATCATCTCGTGGTGATTCAGAAAGTGTCGGCCATGACCAAACCAGGCCCAAACCCTCTGACAGACTTTTTCCAGAATGTATTTGGGGGGTGGGGTTCCATCCTAATGAACATATTGATTGCCATTGGGGTAGGATTACTCCTAATAGGAGTTTGTGTTTGTTGTGGAATCCCCTGCATGAAGAAATTAATTAAAGAATTCGTAGATATATCAGCATCTGAGACTATGTATCAAAGTACTGAATTTGAAGAGCTGCTAGAATGTGAAACACTTTCATAAAAGTTTAAACTGAATGACTTTCTTAACTGCAAATCCTGATTGGAAGAGAATCCTGATTGGAAGAGGTTAGGAAAAGAAGCAAACTGTTTATTTTTTGAAAATAGAATTAAAAAGTATTAACAGGAGGGAAATGTTAGAAAAATATGTATTAATGTGTGTATGCCTAATGCCAATTAATAATCAAAAGAATTAATATGCTTTTCATTCTATTTTACATGCACTGTGCTATATATAAATTGAGTTTCATATGAGACTGAAAAAGATGCTTTTTGAAAACTGCAGTATGCTTTCTGGAACTTGCAAGATGCCCTCTGACCTAGTAATTGCTAGCACAGCAATATTCATGTTTATGCCTTTTTAGAAATGTACTTGAGAAGCAGGTGCTTATCTGCTAGGTCAGGAACGAATTAATGAACAATACTATATTCTGTAAATGTAATGATTTTAAACAATCAGCTCTGTTCGAAGCATGAGAACATGTGCAGCTGCAGTAGCTTAGAGATAAAGTAGACAAAGGATTATTAGAGAAATGAACTGTTAGCATTGTGCTTGAATTAGCCATAGTACCTTGAATGGTAACATAACATGTATCTAACTGGGAGTAATCAAGGCCCTGTTGTTTTCCCCAGGAAGTTTCTCACAAAAATTGTTAAATCAGCAGAAATTCATGGGAATGATGGTCAACAGATGATGATGAGAAAGGTGGTAATCTGTTACGTCAGCTTGGTAGGCCATGTCTAGTTAGAGACTGTATAAAAATGAAAGTATTTCCTGTTTCTAGTTAGACAAACTCTGTAATAGCACATTTTTGTCTCCTTGCTGCAAGATTAAAGTGCCTTAACCTGAACCTACTGTGTTTTGATCATTTTTAAAGTATATTTTTCCTTTGACAAAATGTATAAGGTACATCCTATACTGATTGATTACATTACAGTAACCATGAAACAGTGACAAACCATTTTGCAATTAAGCCATGATAAAGGACAGATTATTATCCCAGGGATAAAACTCCAAAGGGGGATATTCCAGGGTGACTCCCTGTCACCATTGCTCTTTTGCTTTGGCATTAATCCATTAAGCTGTTTACTTAACAGCTTAGGTCATGGCTGTAATTTAGCTTCTAGAAAACAACAAAGTGTAAAGACTTCTCATCTTCTCTTTGTCGATGATTTAAAATTGTATAGCTCATCAGATGAGGAATTGAAAGCATAGCTACAGGTTGTCAAAACTTTTTCAGATGATATTGGAATGTCATTTAGTCTTGATAAATGTGCAAAAGCTACCTTTAAAAAAAGGAAAATTGCAGCACCAGGAAAACATCAATTTGGGGCAAGAATGTGATATAAAAGAACTTGAGCAACAGGGTGTATATACATACTTGGGAATTGATGAAGGATCAGCAATAAAACATGAACAAATGTGAATAAAGCTTAGTAAGGAGTACTTTAGAAGACTTAAATTAATCCAGAAAACAGTATTGACACCTAGGAACAAGATCCAAGCTATAAATCAATTTGCTCTTCCTGTCCTAACTTATAGTTTTGGAGTGATTGACTGGCCCTAAAAAGTGTTGGATAGATCCGATACTAAAACATGAAGGATGCTTCATGCTCACCAAATGATTTATAAAAATCATTGTATACCAAGATTATATATTCCCCATTCTGAAGGAGGGATGAGCCTCCTTGAAATTGATTACATGTATAGATCTGCAATCGTGGGACTCCACACACATCTACTGACCTCACAAGATCCAAATGTGGTGAGAGTTTTGAAACACGAGGAGAATAAATCTAAGATGACATCTCTGCCTACTTTAGCAGAAGCATATCGACGTCAAGCAGGAATGGAAATCAAACCAGACGTGGATAAAAATCAGGCAGCAACTGAATGTGCTAAAAAACAAAAGAAAGAATATAAGGTAAAGAATCAGAGGAGAAGGCAAAAAATGTGGAAAAAAACATAAATATAGTTGAAAGTAAAGAAAATTTCTGGAAGAGCCTCATGTTGATCAAGAACGAATGCAGGAATGGTTAAGGAGAGGTGAATTTACATCAAGAAATGAAAGGTTAATATTGGCAGCCCAAGACAGTGGGCTACGTACACGCTGGTTTAGTAAGTCCATTGAATATGTGGGAGAAACATATATATGTAGGTTTTGTGGATCTGAACTGGAAACAGTCACACATCTTATTGCTGGTTGCGACTCTCTAATGGCAGAGGAACTGTATACTGAAAGGCATAAAAATGTAGCGAGATTGTTACACTGGAGATTGTGCAAACATTATGGTATCGAAGTGGCTGAAAAGCACTGGAAACATGAGGCACAGAGAATCATAGAAAGTGATGAAGTTTACATCACATGGGATCACTCAATACAAACAGTCCAAAAGATAGATGTTAGAAAACCAGATATAGTGGTCCAAGAAAAGAAGACAAAAGTAGCACTGATCATTGAAATTGCCACACCTAGTGACTACAGTGTCTTGCATACAGAGAGAGAGAGACACAAAGTCATAAAATACCTTGAGCTGCAGGCAGAAATGAGAGCCATGTGGAAGAAAGATACCCAGACAGTTCCAATAGTAGTAGGAGCAACTGGTCTTATAAAAAATAATTTACAATCGTATTTAGATATGTTACAATTCATGTAACAATGTACAAATTGCAGGAGGAGTCATTACTGGGCACATTGCTGATGCTGTGAAGAGCATTTTTGGCTAACATCAGAGAGTGAAACAATACTAATTTCATGAACTTTAATCATACTTTGACTTAGGAATGGAGTCCATTCCCGTCACGGTATTAGAAACCCAACAGATTTGGAGAAATTAAAATCCCAGATGTATTCTATTCATTACCATTGTGTCTGCTGGAACACTATTCACCATTTTTCCATTTTCTTTGTAAACACATACTTTTTATAGCAATACTAATACTCCTCCTTACAAACCTCATGACAATATAACCTAAGCACACCAATATTTCTCCTTGCACTCCCTCTCATTTTAGGTGCTAAGGGTGCTCGTTGTCTACATAACCTCCTAGGAACTAGTCAAGCCTCCCAATAATATCTACCACAGAGAATCTCCTGAGGCAAAGCTGATAATTAATCTGTAAAGTATGCTTCTGCAACTTTGCTTAAGAATTGGACTAGTGAGTACCCTTAAGTTATTGGCGGCACATCAATAGCTCTACTTTGTCTCCTCCACCCCACACCACTTTTCTCCTTGCCCCTCACTTCATTATACTGGGTCTGCATAACCACATATTGCTTAAAACTTAACATTGGGCTCATACTTTCCTAGAGCTGCATTCTCTGCTCCACAGCCCACTCAACTCAAAGTAGGAACACGTTTCACGTTTTACATTAACACACAAACTTTTCAGTTTTTAGAGCTAATAGCAGATATATTTAGTAGTTTTTAAGGCCCATAAAAGAGTCTGGCTGACAGACCTCCTTACTGCCCACATTTTAAAGCTGCTGACACTAATTTAAATAGAAAATAATCATCCCAGCACACTACACATTAAGACTTACTGATTGTCTCTGAGGCTTGTCAAAGCCGTGAACAGGGTTCGGCCTGCTTCGTTTACCCTTGCTTTGCTCAGGCTGACTCCACTCTCCTACTCTGCCCCTTTACCCACCAACCCCTAGATCAAGCTAGATTTATTTCTCACCAAACCACTCCCACAAGACACAGTTACCCAATCAGCTAGTCTTTCCCTTATCTATTACCAACTCCTTTTCCTACCCCTCCCATCTAACCAATACTTTGTATCTTACCACCCCTCCTACAAAACCATATCTGACATTAACTAAATGACTTAATAATACTTTACTTCCATCCTACTCAAACACAACTAATCACCCCATAGTATCCCAGCTACTCATACTTTCTATTTCTCATAAATACCTTGCAAATGTATACTACATACAAGACCATTTCTTCTTATCCTAAACAGCTTTGTGAAACCAAAATGGCAACCCTGTATCCCATACTACTTATAATTCTTACAACAGCTGCCCATCTCACAACTTACCATGTTCAGCTAGCTACAGCCCAAGCCATCTACAAAACTACGTCCATTTATTCCCATCAAAAATAATCAGCTCATTTTGAAATATCGTCTGCCTCATTCAAGACCAATATGTTGTACCAAATGAATCATAATATACTCCCGCCTAAAAAATCTTCAAAACGCTCCACTCATGCACCACAAACACATATCCAAACTGTATCAAACTCTTATACACATAGTAAAACTCACAATAAGCAGCGATATCCACACTAACCCAGGTCGCTCTCACCCTGTCTCTAATCATACTAGTATACAAAACATATTCTGTATACCTAGGAAAGGTTCAGACATGCTACTTCTAAACATATACCTAAGAAGCATTGTTAATAATGTTCATGATCTTCATGCTATCCTCTCTCTTTACTCTTCAGATATAGCTATTCTAACAGAGACTTGGATGAAACCACACCTCACAGACAATGAAGTCACTCCTCCTGGCTATAACGTACTTAGGTAAGACAAAAAAGAGAAAAAAAGGTGGAGGTATTGCCATAGTATTCAAGGATTCCATCATAATATGCACTACAGATCTAAACATAACTACTTTTAACAATACTGGAATGCTAGCAGCCAAATTACAAATCAACCCCAACAAGAATAAAATTATAATAGGCATGTATATTCCACCAGTTAATAATGTTCCCACAATTGAGCACATCCTACAATGTACGACTCATGAAATTTCCCATGAAACCATCATTATGGGTGATTTCAGCATTAACTGGATGACATGTCACTCAGAAAACCCCAGCAATCATATCAATCATTTTTTACACAAATAATCCATGCTCCTACAAAAACAGACAAAAAAATGACATCTATACTAGACTGGACTCTGTCAAACAAACCCTCACACTATCAAATCACAGGTCTTTACCCAACAGCCTTGGTAACCACATACCTACTTATCTCCTCAGGCAATGCACCAACCCTACTAAACATATCATTCATTGCCAAATCCATAAGAAGAAAAATTTAAACTCCCAAGATCTGATAAATACTCTGAAAAAATGCAACTGGTCTCCTCTTAAGCATCTATCCCTAGACACTGCAGTGGAATACTTTAACAATACTTTCCTTTACATTCTCAACAGACTGACACCTCCCAGAACAATCAGAGTACAGGCAAACTATGACTCCATGGCTAACTAGCGAAACAAGAACCCTCCTTAAGCTAAAAGACAAAGGATGGGCCTAATGGCAAACAAGCAAAACCGAACCTAATCACATATCAACAAATCAGGAATAAGGCCAAACACCGAATCAAACTTGATAAACAAAATTACTATACCAACATACAATTTAAATATCAAAGAAACCCACAAAAATTCTGGACCACTATCAAAAATATCCTACATCCAGAACAAACTATAACCCCTTCCCCAACATAACAACCAGCTCAGGATCTATTGCAGAACAGTTCAACAAATATTTTACAGAAAGTATTTTATCACTAACCAAAAACAACCAAAAATACCAAGCATCATTAGCCAAGACAACCAGCAACAACAGTGAAATGTTCTCATTCCGACCCATCCCTACCAAAACAATAGAAAAACTTTTAAGAAAACTCAAACCTACCACAATAATAGCAGATAATTTACCATCTGAATTTCTAAAACTTGTAGCTGAAGCCATTTCATACCCTGTATCAATACTGATTAATCAATGTATTGGCAAACAATGTGTCCCATTAATCTGGAAACTCTCATACATTATACCCCTATATAAAGGTGGAAAAATCAACTGAATTTATAAACTCTAGACCATCACAATTCTGTCCCCACTATCTAAACTCTTAGAAAGGTGTATTCATTCTCAACTTCTCCGTTATCTCACTAGCAATAACTGACCAAATCCCTGCATGGATTCAGACCCTACCATAGTACCCCTACAGCACTCCTCAGCTTTGCCAACCCCATAAACCAATACAGAAATGAAGGGAAAATAGTATCATCTGTATTTCTTGATATGTCTAAAGCCTTTGATATGGTGTCTCACCACAATCTCCTAACAGTTCTCTCAAACTGCAAGCTCAGCCTTACCTTCTCTCCTGGTTCCAAAGTTACCTAATAGGCCGACAGCAGGTGGTGAAGTGGATACAAGACCTCTCCCCCTACTCCCTGTTACACTAGGAGTTCCACAAGGTTCCATTCTTGGTCCTCTTCTTTTCAGTATTTTTATCAATGACCTTAATACTGCCACTCAACTAGTTTCCACAATGCAATACATGGATGATTCCACTCTTATATGTGCAGCACCTAACTTGCAACAGCTCCAAGATATAACTCAAAAGTCATTCACTCAAATCAAAACATGGCCATCTAACTCTCAACTTATACTTAACCTCAGCAAAACCAAACCAATACTTTTTCATCCTACCCGACCCTTAGACCTCCCACCCATCATTTCTATCACTGCTTCTAACAATACAAAAATTACTCCTGACACTTCCACAAAATTACATCTGATAATAAACTGAGATTTGACATTCACATATCACAAACAATTAAGAAAAGACACAAAAAAAGGAAACTCTTTATTGAAAAAAAGATTCCTAACATATACCTCCAGAATAGCTCCCGCCAGAGCCCACCTACTGTCTACTCTGCTCTATGCTTCACCGATTCTTACCAACCTTAGAAAAACAAACTTAGACAAACTGGAAACGTTATAAAAAAATATCAAAATTTGCCAAAGACTCTTCACAGAGGACACACCACTGTCTCACTCTAAAAAAACTCACTCACCTGACTAGAACTACCACAATTACTACTTATAATCAGCTAACCATGGTTCACAAACTACTGCATCAACCTGAGAAAACTCCAGCTCTTCTAAATGTGCTACAGCCATACTCTAACATAAGTAAACTTCGCTTAGCAAACAAATCACTATTACAAGTTATTAAATCTAAAAACACTGCAGGCTATGTCTGCCATGTTGGTAAATCTTGGAATCTGCTACTTCAGTGTATTAGAAGCACCCCCAACTTAAGCCAATTTAAAAAACTACTCAAACAACATTTATCAGACTCATGGCTCTGCTCATATAACAGTTCAGGCTAACTATGAAAAAAATATAACTATTTAAATCTGTCTCATAAAACTGTCTCTATAACCTGTTACACGTACACATTTCTATAATTATTTTTTCTTAATTTTACCTATCCACTATCGCACATAAAACATCCTCGCAAACACTTTTTCTTCTGTATATGTCCTTTATACTACAAAACCATTGTCAATTTCTTATATCAGCATATAAAAACATATCATTATCTTAATGTTGTTACTAAGTTAATGATATTGTTTATGTACTGTCACCATGTAGAGCTTTTCTCTCTGGGCCTCCACCAAAAATGGGCTCTCCCAGTTGGACTCTCCTGATAAATAAATGTAAAATAAAAAAAAATAAATAGATTAAACACAAACAGCTGTCAGCTAGCTTGTCCTGTGTAATATAATTAACATAACAGTACTGACAATATATACAGTTCCTGATGAATAATAATCTAAACAAACGATCATTTAAAGAAGCGGCCAATAATATGATGTTTATGAGTTGCATCTTTGTAATTACATACTGAACAGTCTTTACAATCTTTGCTGTTCCATACCTTAACATGTAACAGTCAACCCATAAGGCTGGAGAGTTTTTGAATGAGGTCATGAGGGAATATTTTATTACAGATTCTGGCACATCATCAGATGTAACAATGCCTGGCATTTGGAAGTGTCAAACCTACTGTGGAATCCTGTTCATGGCCGGATTCTGTTGTGCAGCTGGCTCAAATGACTCGAGAGCACTGCACAGCTACAGTGGGCTCAAATGACTCGAGAGTGCTGTGCTGCTGCAGTCAAATGACTCAGAGTGCTGCACCACCAGAGTGGGCTGAAATGACTCAGAGTACTGTCCCACTAGCACTTCACTGCTACACTGGGCTGAAATTACTGTGTGCTGTCCCACTAGTACTACACTGCTACACTGAGGTGTATGACTCAGACAGTGCTGCGCCACTACAGTGGGCTTAAATGACCAGAGACTGCTGCACTGCTACAGTGGGCTGAAATGGCTCAGAGAGTGCTGCACCGCTACAGTGGGCTGAAATTACTCAAAGTGCTGTCCCACTAGCACTGCACTGCTACACTGGGCCTAAATGACTAGAGAGTGCTACACTGCTACAGTGGGCTTAAATGACCAGAGACTGCTGCACCACTACAGTGGGCTGAAATGACTCAGACAGTGTTGTCCCACTACAGTGGGCTCAAATGACTCAGACAGTGCTGTCCCACTACAGTGGGCTCAAATGACTCAGAGAGCACTGCACTGCTGCGCTGGGCTGAAATGACTCGGAGAGTGCTGCACCACTAAGGAAGGCTCAAAAGACTCAGAGCACTGCACTGCTACAGTGGTACAAAGGCACTGGCATGTTTCAGCAGTCTCACTGTAAAAGCCACATGCAAATCCAGCAGTCCATGGTCATGAGTATTGCTAACTACCCATGTGATCTCACCCAGAAATAACACTAGCATGGTAGATCAATTCAGAGAATAGTGCTACTTGGAAAAAGAAGAGGAACATTTGTATGCTGTCTTCTGATGACATACACTCATTCACTTCAGTGGATGGATCAGGTCTGGTAATGCCAGTGAAGGAAATGATTGCAATGTCATTTATTTGTGTGTGTGTGTATGTGTGTGTCTATACAGACATGGTCAAACTTGTCTAGATGTCTGTATATAGTTACATGTGTTAGAAAGAGAGAGACAGAGTATGCATGTTAGTATGTGAGTGTGTATATGCGTGTTTGTTTCAAGGTGCGTGTACAATCAAGCATGTTGCATGTGCCATTAGGAGGAACACTACTGAAGTCAGGTCTAACAGTGCATACTTTGATTCAGAGACATAATAATGATGAATTATTTTGTATTTGATTAAAAATGCTTTAAATACATCTAGTAGGTCTTTCACAGTGAAAATTAAATCATCAGAATAAAGCTTCTAAAATATCGCACTATGGATGAAATATTGATCATTATAAAGATAAATCTTTTCAAAGTAAGTCATGGAAATATTGGCAACTGCAAGTGAATGTAGCTTTCATAGTCGTGTCCCTATATCAGAGTGAACCTCACCATTAAAAACAAAATACTTATTAGTCAACAAAATTCAATACATTGCATAACAAATAGATTAAAATATCTTGTAATGCCTCGATTAGTGGTTCAAAAAGATGAGTACCAAAAAGTCACATCTGCTGTAGTAAGTTACAAATCATCTTTCCAAGGTATCTTCCATAACTCAATCAGAATATGTCCACTACCTGCCACGTAAGATGGAAGAATAACTGCACAGGTCAAAAGCACTGGCCACACAATCAAAGGTCCTTTCACTTTAGAGAGTATTGGTCTTTCCAGTAGCATCAAGATGTTGTTGTTGTTGTGTCTTTCAGCTTATCCCAGTCAGGGGTCACCACAGCGGAACTCCGGTCCGCTAATGTTTGGTAGTGGATTTTTATTTGCCGAGTTACCAGCCCTGATGCACAACCTTCAACGAAGGCACGCCCATTCATGCATGCCTCCACACAGAAGACGCTCTATCTGAGAATCTAACGCGACAATGTCTTGCTGTGAGGTGACAACGCTACCGCAGCACCACTACAAGATATCATTAGTTATTCTGGGGAGGGCATAAAATTAAAATGTGTGAATTAGATAGTAATTTGATCAACATAGGTCTCAGACATAGTTCCAGCACTCACTTTATTTTCCAATATTTCTCTAAGTTCACTTTTCACCTTACTAAAGATAATGAAATCTGAAGATATTACTATTTTCTAAGAAGTCATAACACATCTGCTAATAAAATCTTTTGTCATAACTTTTTCTTCTTCATCAGCAGGCTTTACTACCATTCTCTAATAAATCATAACACAGATGCTAAATAAAAGTCTTTTGTCATAGTACCAATGTCATATCCTTTATCAGCTGACTTTACTACCATGTTATTATTAGATAATAAGAACTCCAAAGCAAGCCGTTCATCTTTTGTAAGGCTAAAATGAATAAATAACATAGCATTGAATAAATAATGTTTCAATAATATTGTAAAACACTGTAGCTGTTTGCTTTGAGAAGACAGAAACAAGTCATTTTTGACTGTTAAATCTAATTTCTACAACTAATCTATCATAAGGAGCTTGATTTGTTAGCAAAATAAAAAAAAGTGTTTGAGTGGCAAAATCCATCAATGCAGTAATAGTTTTGGTAGTGATAATTTCAAAGCACGAATGACTTTCAAATCTTTCTGAAGTAAAGGTACATTTTCTTTAGATAAGCTTGCTTCTCCCTGGGTATTATCAAATTATTACATTTACCCTAGTCTTGAGAAACAAGAAGACCAACAGGTGGAACTAAAGTGAAGACATTACTGCTGTTCTCCCATGCAAAATGAATTACTTGGCTTTGTGTTGTCAATATTAGAGCTCATTTTAATTATACATCTCTGAATTATATTGTTCTTGATTGGTTGATTTTGCTTGTTTCTATTGAAATTACTATTGTTAAATTTCCCTCTTCTCACAGCCAGTGATGTGGCATTTGATGGAAATGCATGGCAATGCATCACTGATGTTAACATCCCCTGTTTTCTCCCAGGAAAACTGCAAGCCTGTCTTATATGTACAAGTCTCTCAGTAGTTTCTGACATTTTTATGTTGAGATTTGACTCATCTTTCTGTAGTTCATCAAACACTAATATCACTTTAATAATGCACTACTCTTGAGTAGTGCCATAAAAATACACCACTCGAGTAGTGCCGTAAATAATACATCAGTCTTGAGTAGTTCCATAAATAATGCACCACTCTTGAGTAGTGCCATAAATAGTATACCACTCTTGAGTAGTGCTGTAAATAACACACCAGTCTTGAGTAGTGCTATAAATAATACATCAGTCTTGAGTAGTGCCGTAAATAATACAGCAATCTTGAGTAATGTCGTAAATAATACAGCACTCTTGAGTAGTGCCGAAAATAATGCACCACTCTTGAGTAGTGCCGAAAATAATGCACCACTCTTGAGTAGTTCCATAAATAATACATCAGTCTTGAGTAGTGCCATAAATAATACATCAGTCTTGAGTAGTGCCATAAAAATACAGCACTCTTGAGTAGTGCCATAAATAATACATCAGTCTTGAGTAGTGCCGTAAATAATACAGCACTCTTGAGTAGTGCCGTAAAAATTCACCACTCGAGTAGTGTCATAAATAATACAGCACTCTTGCCATAAATAATGCACCACTCTTGAGTAGTGCCATAAATAATGCACCACTCTTGAGTAGTGCCCTAAATAATACATCAGTCTTGAGTAGTGCTGTAAATAATACATCAGTCTTGAGTAGTGCTGTAAAAATACACCACTCTTGAGTAGTGCAGTAAATAATGCATCAGTCTTGAGTAGTTCTGTAAATAATACAGCACTCTTGAGTAGTGCCATAAAAATACACCACTCTTGAGTAGTGCCATAAATAATACAGCACTCGAGTAGTGCCGTAAAAATACATCACTCTTGAGTAGTGCCGTAAATAATAAAGCCCTCTTGAGTAGTGCCGTAAATAATACAGCACTCTTGAGTAGAGCCATAAATAATACAGCACTCTTAAGTAGTGCTGTGAAACATACATCAGTCTTAAGTAGTGCCGTAAAAATGCACCACTCGAGTAGTGCCGTAAATAATGCACCACTCTTATGTAGTATGAGTAGTGCCATAAAAATGCATGACTCTTGAGTAGTGCCATAAATAATGCACCACTCTTTAGTGCCATAAATAATATAGTACTCTTGAGTAGTGCCATAAATAATGCATCACTCTTGAGTATGAGTAGTGCCATAAATAATACTGCACTCTTGAGTAGTGCTGTAAATAATGCACCACTCTTGAGTAGTGCTGTAAATAATGCACCACTCTTGAGTAGTATGAGTAGTGCCATAAATAATAGAGCACTCTTGAGTAGTGCTGTAAATAATGCACCACTCTTGAGTAGTGCCGTAAGTAATACACCAGTCCTCTTGAGTAGTGCCATAAATAATACACCACTCTTGAGTAGTGCCGTAAATAATACAGCACTCATGAGTAATGCCGTAAATAATACATCAGTCTTGAATAGTGCCGTAAATAATACAGCACTCTTGAGTAGTGCCGGAAATAATACAGCACTCTTGTGTAGTGCCATAAAAAACACATCAGTCTTGAGTAGTGCCATAAAAATACACCACTCGAGTAGTGCTGTAAAGAATACATCAGTCTTGAGTAGTGCCATAAATAATACAGCGCTCGAGCAGTACCATAAAAATTCACCATTCTTGAATAGTGCCATAAATAATACAGCACTCTTGAGTAGTGCCATAAATAATGCACCACTCTTGAGTAGTGCCATAAATAATACATCAGTCTTGAGTAGTGCCATAAATAATACATCAGTCTTGAGTAGTGCCATAAATAATGCATCAGTCTTGAGTAGTGCAATAAATAATACATCAGTCTTGAGTAGTGCCATAAATAATACATCAGTCTTGAGTAGTGCAATAAATAATACATCAGTCTTGAGTAGTGCCATAAATAATACATCAGTCTTGAGTAGTGCCATAAAAATACACCACTGTTGTGTAGTGCCATAAATAATGCATCAGTCTTGAGTAGTGCCATAAAAATACATCACTCTTGAGTAGTGCCGTAAATAATACAGCACTCTTGAGTAGTGCCATAAATAATACAGCACTCTTGAGTAGTGCCATGAATAATACATAAGTCTTGAGTAGTGCCGTAAATAATGCACCACTCTTGCGTAGTGCTATAAATAATACATCAGTTTTGAGTAGTGCCATAAATAATACATCAGTCTTGAGTAGTGCCATAAATAATACAGCACTCAAGTAGTGCCGTAAATAATGCACCACTTTTGAGTAGTGCCATAAATAATACATCAGTCTCGAGTAGTGCCATAAAAATACATCACTTTTGAGTAGTGCCATAAATAATACACCACTCTTGAGTAGTGTCGTAAATAATACAGCACTCTTGAGTAGTGCCATAAATAATGCACCACTCTCGAGTAGTATGAGTAGTGCCATAAATAATATAGCACTCTTGAGTAGTGCTGTAAATAATGCACCACTCTTGAGTAGTGCCGTAAATAAAACAGCACTCTTGTGTAGTGCTGCAAATAATACACCACTCTTAAGTAGTGCTGTAAATAACACACCACTCTTGATTAGTGCTGTAAATAATATGCCACTCAAGTAGTGCCAAGAATGCTATTAATGTTAGCACTGGAAGGTTCACACTAGTGATTATCATACTCCGTGAGTATCTAAAGTAACTCCAGTGAGCAGTAGAAATAAAGATGGAAGTGTTTATTAATTAAAAATGTGGTGAGAAGAATTAGATACTGAAGTCTGTTTTGTCACTTCTATTAATTGCTGCAGTCCTTTTTTGTACCTTAAGTGTGTTTTCTACTTTGGAGCTGTGTGCGTATATGTGTGTGTGTGTGTGTGTGTGTGTGTGTGTGTGTGTGTGTGTGTGTGTGTGTGTGTGTGTGTGTGACTGTATATATATGATAGCTATAAGGATATATAGTTAGATAGAAATCGATACGTTCTTGACATCCAGTTCTTCTAGTTGTTCTGGTTGAAACTGATTGGTGTCAAGTTCACTCTTTCCAGGACACTACTGTTGCTGTTTTGGGGAGTTTCTCGCTTCCATACCATTATGGGACTCTGAAGTTCCACATGGTCAGCATGGGAGAGTTTGGACGAACAAACATTGTTTTGTTTGATGTGTGTAGTGGCTGGATTGAATGTAAATGATATTGTCTAGTTATCGTGTCTTGATTATAGACAGTGTGTGTGTGTGTGTGTGTGTGTGTGTGTGTGTGTGTGTGTGTGTATGTGTTATAAAGACATACTAAAAAATATAACTATACATGTGTTTGTGTGTGCACGTGTGTACCCAAAAAAAATTCTAGAAAACAATATCTGGAATTGTAATACTTTTCTGATTAGAGCTGTGCCATTCTACATTTTTGGAGTGGAAGGATAATATACATGTATACAGACATACTTGAAGATATAGAAACCAGCCAAAAATGAGTCTGTGCTTTAATTAGCAAAGCTGAAACTGCCATATTAGTTTTTTTTTCTAAGTATAAGTAGTGTCTGACTGGAATTATCACATACTGTTATCAAGCAGTCACCACAAAAGCTCTATTCTTGGGTAATAAGGGCTGTCGTGAAACACCCAAGCTGTACAGTTCTCTGACTGAATCTATGACATGGAAGGGCTTACTGGAATTGGAACTTTATGAGGTACAAGTTATAATAACAGAGAGGTACATGTATTCATATACCCCCCAAATAAAAAAATAAGCACTACCTGGCAATATTGAAGCTACTTTCTTATATTTTTTTTATATAAGTTTAAAACAGTGGTGGTTTGACAGCTGTCAAAAGAGCAGTCCAAATGCTGAATTTGACAGCTATTTGAAACCTGTCAAGTAATACCAGTCAGTTCTAAAATTATAGGGTTTTTAGGAAGATTCTCAGCAATATGGCAATGTGGAGTAATGGTGCACAGCATCTTTGTTTCCTGTTTTATTTTTTCTGGATTCATTTATGAACAACAGCTAAGTATTTCTGATATTTATCCAATTGAATTAAAGCATATTGGATAGACACTTTAAATGATATTTATGATATGCATGTGTGTTTAAATGATGCACACAAACATATGTGCTTGTAAAATACATAACTAGACAAACAAAAGAGGGGAAGAGATGGATGGATGGATGGATGGATGGATGGATGGATAGATAGATAGATAGATAGATAGATAGATAGATAGATAGATAAATGCCATAATTTCACTTTTACATTTTTTTTTAGTTGTTATACATTGAATGTGAAGTACTCACCGAAGCTGTTTCTGAAAAAAGGTCAGTTTTGATCTGAGTACTACCCTTGCAATCATACATTAATAAAATTCCAGTATGAGTCTTTGTTAGCATTAGGAATATGACATCCAGTATTGAATCAGTCCTAGTTAGCTCAAATACTACTTACCTAAGCTTAGTGTTTGATGTGGTTTATTGGTTTACAGACACTCACAAAAATAATAAGCATCCAAGGAACACAAATAAGAGACACTGTATTGTTTCTCGGTTCTTTTCCTGGTGAAACTTCACTTTCATCCTCACAGGAAGCAAAGTACAAGACATTAGCAATGACTATACCTGAACATCACTGAGTAGTCAATACCAACAGATCATCAGATATGGATACTACTATTATTTTTACATAAAACATCTTACCCTTACTTATGAAGTACTTACTATTTTTTCACTATTACTACACACTATTAGAAACTACAACCACAGAAAAAAAGACTAATTAGTATCACTTAGTCTCTGTAGTGTCTTATGAATGCCTGTTGGGTAATGCTTTAACAGTTATCCTTAAAAAGCAGAGCCTCTAGTTTTTGACCCTTATACTGGGCTCTTCTGAAAATGTCGTGGGTGATGCACATGAACTATCACAACCTTTCTCCTCAGTAGTGATAATGGTTCTGACTCAGGAAAAGGAAGGCTAACAACAGTGAGTTGCTCCTCAGTTCTGATCAGTCTGGATGACACCAGGAGTCAACATAACCTTTTAAGACATGGGCTCCAACTAAGATTTAATTTAGCAGGAGCTTATTTACAATCTCCTCAACTTCAAGTAAGGACTGTATGTAGTGTAATAAAGCTATGTGTATCCCTTTCTACAGGTCTTTGGTGTTAAAATTTGTTTTGTCAGTTTTGAACAGTCTGCTGAAGAATTGGTAACAACACATCCAATATTGAGCAAACAGGATGTCCAGTGAATATGATTGAAGTCTGATTAGTTATAGCATGAATATCAGTTTGGCACATGAACAAGAAATTGGCCAAATTATGCTGGAGGGTAGCCTTGTCACTTTCTATAGCTCACATTGATCATGGTAGGCCTTGCACAAACCTCTCAGCAAGCTCATTAGCTACTGGATGCCAGGGGGCACATGGAATATGTTGAATGTCATTTTTATGGAAGAATGTCTGGAAGTGAACCACTACTTATTAGTTTCTGTGGCATTCTGGTTCTTGAAAAAGGTCACTTACTGCTTCACTGGTGACTTTTGTGGGTTGAAATTTTAGACCAACAGCTGGTGGTCTGTACTAATGATAAATTCTCTGCAAAATAGATACTGGGTAAACTTCTTGACACCCCACACAAGACTTAAAGCGTCTTTGACAGTTTGGGTTTAATTTTTCTCAGCTGGGAAAAAGGAAAATGAAGCAAATGTTATATGGCTGTGACTGTCCTCGTTCATAATGTGCGACATCAATGCTCAAATATGGAGAGATATCACAAGCCACCTTCACCAAGAAAATTATTTATAGTGTGTTAGGACTATTTCTGATTTGGCAAGCTTTGTTGTCAAAATGGTGATATTCTTGAGTCAACTTCAATGATTTGCTGTTCTACCAACCAGCTGCAGTAGTTCCTTAAAGGGAAAGCAGCATGACTGTAAGATCTGGCACAAACCTACAATAACCGCTCATAAATTCCAAGAAAAATATTAGCTCTAAAACTTCTTGTCATCATGAAAACTCTGATGCAGCCTGAATTTTATCCTGGCATTTGCACAGCCATTTGTCATCTATAATATGCCCACAATACATGAAAGCCAGTTTCAATATGTCCCACCTAGATTTTAGCCTATACTCTTCCAATGTTTCCAAAGCACTTTGTAGGTTTTCTAAATGCTCTTCATCTGTTGCTCCAATGAAGATGATATCATCAAGATAACACTGTTCTTCAGGTACTCCTAGATATCCTGATCCACTGCCTGCTGCTAAATAACTGGACCAGGAGCTATGCAAACACCATCTGTTATAACAGTACAAACCCTTACCTGAATTGCTTGTTAGCAACAGTTTTGAATCTTCTTCCATTTCTTTCAGGAAGTAAATCCACCTTTGAGAAACATTTCCACTGGAGAGTCAAAAATGACTACAATTCTTGATAAAGGTTACTGTTCAGCTTCCAGTACCTTTGTGATTCTTATTTACTGTTGCAATAAGTCATCTAGGGTCTCCAGTCTAGGCTAAAAAAGTATTCCATCTGCTTCCAAATGATCTAACTCCTTTGTAAACAATGAATGGATGAATTACATAAAATAATGCACATCCCCAGGTGAAACACGGAGACAAGTTATCATTAGTACAAGTTTATCCTTAATGTGCTAAATGGTAACAATGCCACTTTTAAATACAGAGGTAGTATTTATCAATATATGTGCACAGCAGGCCATGCCTAAAGGCTGTTTTTTTCTCTTCGATTACTAACCACTCAGGACTCCATAAAGATGCGCCACCATTTGTATAATGTACAAGTTTAACACCGCCCTTTGTCCATTCTTCTCCTCTCCACTATCATAAGCAGCACTCTTATCTTTTTCACTAGTGTATGTTTTGCAAAGGACAAAAGAGGGTCTCAGTTTTTTTTCCCAGAAAAATACTTTATAGTTATTCTGAGACATTACTGAAAAAAAAAAGAAACCCCTGCCCAGTTCCATCTTCATTACATGAACATCAATCTTTGGTTTAGCCCAAACTAAGTGCTTACTGCCCTGTCTATGATGGAAGCTAGGCCAGCTGATACATCTTCACTGTCAAGGGCTACTATAACATAATGCACTTTTTACTGTGGCATATTTTTTCTTTGGTTTACCGTTATAATATGGTCTATCTTATGGCTCTGCTTGTACTCTTTACACTGAGGAGGAAGCTGGAAACTGCACCTACAATAGTACGGCTTCTGGTTTGTATTCCTTATCTTCAACATTTTACTTTTTAGTTTTAACTCCCCCTTGTTATTCCATTGTGTCTCTAGGTACACGCTCCAATGAAATCATAGTCTCCTTTACTCACTTAAATGTCAAATCTGTTTCATTTAATTCCATTTTAGAATTCTTAACTACAACTGATTACAGAGATCATAACTTCAGGCCACATAAGTGTCTCTCCCTCATTGTGACTGTGCTTGTGGAATGTGAAACATTCCATGATTTGCAATCATTTGGGGACAAGTACTCCTATAACAACACATATCTAACTCATCAAATCCTTTGTCAAGATGCCGGTCTGGAGGAGTCACACTATGTAGAATTCATTATGCTTTTGCTCCCATAATTCTCAAAAGCAGTGAAACATGTTTATTATTAACGATATAATTTGCTGAAAAGAACTATTCAAGTCTCTCAAAATACATGCTTCAATTTTCCACAAACAGATCAGTTTTGACACTATATGCCATGTCTGCAGCCTCAGTTTATCATATTTCACTGCCACAGTGCCTCCTTTTTACAGCTGCACAGCATTTTCTCTTACTCCAGCCTTGCTTTCATTGTAGCATTTTGCTGGTTTATAAGACACTAAGAAAAACAATAGACAGACAAAAGATGTGCTGTGTTTTGATTTTTTTTTTTATCATAGCTTCCCTTTCAGTCTCACAGGAAGCACGTTGCAAGGTATTAGCAACCAACATCACTGCACATCAATCTCACATAGAGTTTAACAGATCACAGATCAGGTATACATACCACTAATACTTTTACACAATAAGTTTTGACATAAAGCTAAGAAAAAAAATCCCCATATCCCATAGTTTTTGACCTGAACTGAAGCATGCAACTATAATAAAAACAAAACTATTTCTACTGGTTTGGAAAACAAAGCATATCACAAGTGAAACACCACCTTATTGTATTTTTTTAATACTTGTCACAGTCTCATATGCCTTCCAGTATTCCCTTTAATTTGATCATGCTATGATCACAAGACCAAGGTGTTTATGAAAAGTAATTGACACATGAGCCCATAAATAAGCAAACACCTGCAGCAGGACTCAACATGGCTACTATAAAAACACACATGGATGGAAACATTTTTTACAAGTTTATTAAAGTTGCTCTCCTGTGATTCCTCTGACAGTCTTTTTGAAATAATTTCTCAATGGAGGACAGTAAAAAGCAGTTAAGACTAGTTGCAAGAATAAGTGAACAATAATTCGCAAAACATGTTGGCTTTGTCTGCCCCTCATTCCTGAACAGAATACACTGGGTATTAGATAATGAACGAAGTAGTACACGTTGAATGATTAGTTGTCAAGCAATTACAAAGAGTGTTCTTGTGGGCAGAAGAAATAAAGGATTACAGTGAGCACAGCTTTCAACAATGGTTTCATTGGTTTGGAATCCAAACATCAGCAGCTGAATTAAAACAAAATTAAATGCCAGGAACCATATATAGAATTTCACTTTTTATGCAAACTGCATTTTAGATTCTGACTGCAGAATCTTCAGTAGCTGACATTGAAAGTGCAGTCATGCAAAGTAAAAATGAATAACTCAATTAATTAATACAAGTGTCCTGCATTTATAAATCTGTGCATACATTAAATTACATGTGAAGTAAGAATGAAAAAAGTCATGAGGCATATACTTTGTATTTTCTCTGTCTACTCATTTTCATGTTAGCAATGCTGAAAACATGGGCATGATATTATGTGCTGTTACTTTTTCAGAATGGTGCATGCATTTAGGCTCAAGAGGTGTGATATTCTGGTTCTGCAGTTTCCTTAGTAAGAGAACCTTTCAGAAAGCTATAAGGAAGTCTGTTTCTGATTTGGTGACCTAACTAATGGAGTTACCCAGGGTCTGACCATAACTTTTCTCTCTCTTGATAAACAATCTTTATTTAGGCCTCCCTTCATTCATTTGACAATGTGCACAGATTATATTCTATTACTAAATTCAGTTAACTATCTCTGTAGGTTGCAAAGTAATTCTGAATGGAGTTAAGCATCTTATACTCCTGGATATCACAAAATAATCAATCAATGCCAAGAAGACAAACTTCAAAATGTTTCCTAGCCCCCCCCCCCCCCCCCGTGAAACAGATTCTGGCATACATTTCAGTCATTGAACCACTTGGTCAGAATATTAGGTAGGTCACAAGTATATCAGCCTACATATGTACCCTACTTTATCTTTCAGTCTTCACATAGACAAAGTACTTGATAAACCCTACATAATTTAAAGCTCTGATAAAAAATATCACCCTTGCTTTCTCCTGAGGCAAGAATAACATTGACCAAAAAGGTGGTCCCAGACCGGAATAAGTTCTGCCCATTGTCAGTTCTGCAAACACCACATTACTTCAAGCAATAGTTAACAGAATGTGTGATTTCATCCTTTTGGCATACCCTAGATCTCACACTTTCTACTACTACAAAAATTTAATTGAATTTTTATTATATACACAGCTACTCAGCCTCCATTTACTTTCCTCTTTAAAATAATCAGACCATGTACATGCCCCTGCCCCATTATCTTCAAAGCTGGTTGTGAGAAATCCCAGCTATATCCTTATAACAAATAAGGAGTATACCTTGCCAAATGATTCAACTTTTAGGACTACTATTAGTGAAAAAGCACTTAGCAAAACTGGACCGGCCACCAGGCAAAGATTTCCTAGGGAATTCAAACAGGACCTAATAATGCAAGCCTTCCAAACAAAGCTCAGGTTCTTGTTTTTTCCTTACAGAGAATAAATATAACTGTTTTAAGAATATTGGCTAGCCAAGAATAACAAGAAGAAGTTATGTACTCATCATAACATTCGATGCATGTAGTCCATCTCGCCTCACATTCTTACCCTCCTAGGAGTCCTTCATCCAGACCTTCTGGTTATTTAGGCTTTAATCTACCTTTAAAATGCACCTTCTCCCCATCATCCCCCACTTGGACTTTTGTCTTTCTCCCTGTCTGAGTGGAATTTCTGTGACTTGTCTTCATTGGGTCACCAGGTTGCTTTCTCCTATATCTCACTCTACTCCTAAGATTCTCTTGGGGATCGATCCCTCCTTCTAGAGCTTAGGGTTCAGCCCTGCCTGCTTCACATCTTCTCCTAGCAAACACAGTTCTCGTGTATCTTTTAGATGTATCCCCAGATCTTTTGTTATCTTCTTAAACCCAGTGGCTCTTGAGTCGATCAGCCCTTATATTAATTTGACCACACAGTTGCCTCCTACTCCTTTTTCACTGGCTTTTGCTAGTAAGCACAAAAGTATCTTTTGTGAAGGCAATCCACTTGAGCTAACTAAATTAATTATCCTTCCATTATGTTCCAGAGCCTCAATCCCATTCAAAATCAATCCACCCTTACCATTACAACTAATTTATATACTGTGTTTCCTCAAATGTCACTGTCTTGCATTGATTGTAGATGTGTACTCTTTGCTAATTCAGTTACCTACCTATGCAGTATCAACCTGCTTTAGCCCATGATAGGCCAACATAGTAAAACTCAATTTTCTGAGTCAGTGTAGCAAATGTCTAATGTTTACTAAGAGCCCACTTTAAACACAAATTTTTCCTCTTGATACAGACATATTTATTTATCTAAATTGAAGGCTAATCTCTCCATCCCACTCACTATCAATAAACAGCAACATAGCACTGCATTACTACCACAATATTACTTGTAGATATAAATATTACTTGTAGATATGCTGAAGTAGTAAAAGAAAACATTGTCTAAACCTCCTAAACCTCCTATACATCCTATTAGCTTACCTCAGTCATGTAGTATAAATACTAATACTAGACCAAAATCTACACCCACACCTGTTGCTACCGGGAGTCAAATGAATCTTAAATGTTCCATATGTCTGCAGCACATCCCATAAATTGTTAGTCTTTGGTGACTCCATTGTAAAACATATAGATGCAACATTTACCAGGTTGGCTAAGGACAAGGGGGCATTAGCTGCCTCTCTGGTGCAAGGAACAGGGGATGCCACTATGGCCCTTAGATCCCTGCACCAGCCTGATAAAGTAACAACTTTGTAGTAGCCTAAAAGGATAAAATAATTTACTTCAATAATTGGCAGCAAACTTTTGTCATTAGAGGGTCTATATTAATTCACAGAACCTTCACTTCAGCAAGCCTTTCTTCATCGAACCCTAACCATTGAACATTCATTTGAGCGAATGTTCTTATCCATGAAAATTTATGTAGGGAAAGGAAGCAGTTGGCCAACAGCACAAATTTGCCCTTTTCCCCACTGTAGTGCAATCTTGGAGTTGGTATATATAGTTAGGGTGTGTGCGCTGGGTTTTACATACTGTGGTGTCTGTTCTGGTGTTGTTTGGCCAAGTGCTTAGTTTCCCTGTTTACATTTTTTTCATTGAGAACGCTCACTGAAATGAATGTTCAATGGTTAGGGTTCGATGAAGAAAGGTTCAATGAATTAATATAGACTCATCCTGGGATCCAGTGTGAGTCAACATGAAATGAGATGAAATGATCAACAGTCCAATCTGCTTTGCAAGGGATCACTTGCATTTTTCAACAGTTTTGTTTTTTGCACATTGGCTACAACTTTTGCTACTACTATACCGTTCATCTAATGGGCAGCCCAACATGCCAAACTCTAATATAGATAATATCCAAGTAGCAGTTCTGAATGCCAGAAGCCTCAACAACAAAGCTTCTGAACTTGTGGACATTAGCATTTCTGCAATTACAGAAAACAGTTCCATTGTATTGATAGCACTCCCTGTATTCCAAGGTGCAATGTCCATCATGCATTCAGGTCTACAGGCAACAGTAGGGGAGTATCTCTATTTATATATTTATAAACCCATTGGCTCTCACAGCCTTCACATGATTCAAATCTGGGACTGGACAAAGTTCTAGTTACACTCTATAAAATAAACTGTCATGTTACAGCCAGCTATAAATCCTCATCTTTTCCTATATGTGACTTCAGCTATCTGAGGATAAACAGGCAAGCATTTGCTGCCAAACATAACTATACCCAGATATTTCTGGATGTTGTAATTGCAAACACACTTGACCAAACTGTCTCCTTACCTAAGTCAAGTCTAACCATCTTGCTGTGATCTCTGAAAACTTGCTTCATAGCTTCTAGTAAATCCTCTAAATTCAGAGGTTATTCCACAACCAATTATTTACTGATCTTATTAATCAGAAATAGAATAGTGCAGCTCCCTAGTAAATTGTATAACTGAGGCTGATGCCAGCTGCTCCAAATTTTACTCCATCTTGGACAGATACACTGAGGCATCTATACCAATCAGGCATAAGCATAGCGGGATTAGAAATAACCCATATGCTGGAACTACCACTTTAAATTACATAATGAAAAGAAAAAGCTCTTGACAATCACTAAAACTTGTTTACTTCATGATTATAAAAAGGGGGTTTAAAATAGTAAATAAGTCTGTCAGACATACCAATAGGAAATATTTCAGCTATAAACTAGTATTATTCGCATTGTTATGGAATATATTATAGTTGACCTAATATTCAGTGACACAGGTCCCCTTATATCCCTGGATATAAACCAATTTGACTATCAATTCTTCAACCTGAGTCTCTCCACTAGTTATATCCATGAAGTGTGGTTCACTTGCATAAAGATAGTTCCTCTGCATACCATTGGAATTACATACCTTTTAGCCTCACTAATATGAATTTGCAAAGCTATGGAATATTTTAATTCTGATCTTATAAGCAATGATACAGGTGGCCTTACATCCCTAGATACAAACCAGTTCAACTTTGGAAAAGGCAGATCATGCCTACTCAACCAGGTTAAATTATTTGAAAGAGTTACTGAAGACATGGATAAGGGGAGTAAAGTGCACACAGATCATCTGAATCCTGCCAGGTAAGTCATATTGACTGCTTATCTGGACCCTGCCAAGGCCTTCGACTAGCCCCCCCCCCCCCCATACTAGGTTTAATGACAAACTCTCTCATCTCAACATCAACCCATACATATATGCCTGTCCTACTGAACCTATACAGTTAAGGCTGAGGGTTCTTATTCTAGAGAGAAGAATGTCATGAGTGGTGCTCCACAAGGCTCTGTCCTGGGTTAACCCTCTCTTTGAGACATATATTTTATTTATTTATTTATTTATTTTTTGATGATGTAAAAGCCAATGTCAAGGGACTGTGGCTAACTAGATTTGCTGATGAGAGCAGTTATCAAATTCTCATTCTGGTATTCAAATTCTCCAGCAAGATCTGGACCAAACAAATGCTTGGCATATTTATCTGCATGATTAATATGCTTGACATATCAATCATGAACTTAATCTATACCCCAAGAAATACAGCAAAATTTCCTTTGCTATATCTGACATGATTACTGATTACCATATAGATAACATTCCACTTAAATTTAGCTGAGTCACCAGGGATTTGGATAAATAGACTGATAACAGAATCTCTAATTATTTTTTATTGCCATTTGTTAACCAGGTAAGTGATCTAGTCCAAAAACATTTTTCAGTTACATCCTAGGCCATATGGCAAATATATGAACATTTCATTTTGACAGTATCAGTTTTTCGCTTGTTTAGATTATACGATACAACTGAATTATTATATTGTTGTATACTTGCATTAATTATACAATATGACTAAATACAATTATAAATTGTGGATAAGTCCAATTAGACTATTTGCTAATTACAAGTTTACAAAAAACATATTAATCAGAGTTTTTTTTAATTATAGTGAATAAAGCTGAGGTAGACAAACTGGCATATTAAATTAAATAAGATTGACATACAGTTATATAGTCTAAGCTAATTTAACTGTCTAGCCATGGGATGCAGTGTTTGCATTTTCCTGAGTTATTGTTGCAACTAAAATCATCGATTACACCATTATCACTATTATGCTACATTTTCACCACCATATACAATCTATACATTAGCCTAAGTGATTGGCTCCACTTCGGAATGGTTATCAGTTTAAGATATCGCTGACATAGTGTGTAGTTTGGGTTGACTGATTGCAGACTGGGTACTCTTATTAAGCATTGCTCCTGAAGCACTTACAAGTTATTTCATCTTGGAGATGTTCTGCCAGGGATGACCTGAATCATTGAGGAGCATTTTCTTCTTATCTTTTGGAGGACAGTGTTCGATAGGGCAGGGTCCAGTCTGGAAGAGGAGTGCTCTCCTATAACAGTTTAGAAAGTGGGGTCTACTCAATGAAATAACATTTTCTTGGTTGTTTCTTAGGGAATAAGACTGTTCTCTAAAAGGGTGTTTTCTCCACAATGGAGGATAGTAATCTTCATTCAGAATTTTATATATCAGTGTACCTAGTAGGAAAATAAGTAGCTCTTTCAGTATCAGGTAGCCAATTAATTTTTTTAAGTAATCTATAGTGTGGGTTGAGCCAGTCTACAAGTAAATCAGCAACTTTTCTTTTCAACAGTCTGACACCTGCAGGTACTCTAGGAGGAATTACAGACTAGCAATGGAACCCTTTTTTCCAGTTTTGGGAAATATGAGCAGCAGGTGAGAAGTTGTTCAATATTTTATAGCATAATTTTAGCTGTGTTAGTATTTTATTACCTATGCTGTCAGTATGAATGGCGAGAGAAGGTCAAGTGTAAGGCCTAATTATTTTTATTCTGAAACTACAGGAATACTATTGCTAAGGTTATCAGTTACTGTGCAGAGAGGCACTTGACCACCATGATTCTAGTTGTTAGAAAATCCTTCAAACATGCACAACTAATCCTTTATGGTATCTTCTCAAGGTACAAAAATGTTATAGTCCCACTTTGTTCATCTAAAATTAGGCCCATTGTTAAATACCAAACATGCTTCAGCATGCACCTCAATAAGCACCTAAACCAGCTTGAGAGACCCCAATGTTTCCTCATCAAAAAGATCTCAGGAACTCAGGATACAGTATCCTTAGCTACTCTGCCAAATCTATATCTGTATTAGCACATCAACAACGCCATATGGTGTGGCAGATATCTAACCCAACATATTCTCCCATTTTGAATAGATTACTCTTGCCTATCTTAAAAAAACAGTATGGATGATGGGATATGTGATGGCAAGTTTTCCCTATGGATATATGGAGAAAGTCCACTTAATGAGGGAAATTCTTAGTATCCCATGAATACTGTGTAAGGTGACTGAGCTTCTTGATGGTCTCCTTGACCATATGTTTAGTAAGAGCCTTTGAACTTATGAACCCTATTTACCTCCCTTTTTTTATTTTGTCCCATATTTCCTTCAAAGCCCTAAAACATGTGGATGATGTCCAGCTATTGTTATCCAGTCTTCCAGGAACCATCCTCTCAGCATTTCCTTTCTATCCTTATTTTTGCTGGGCTCAGGTGCCATCTTTCCAGCATTCTTAGGTGGAGATCCCAGATCTGCATTACGGTTGTCATACCAGCTGTCATTTCCACATTTCTGAATATTAAACCCCATTCCTTTACCTTTGGATCATTTTCTTTCCTGGTCATGCTTCTTTTTTTCTGTTACATCTACAAGTTTTCTCTGGGTGTTCTGTTTTCCCTCTTTACCTTCCTCCATCATGCCACAGTCTTTCTCCTATCCTTTATATTGTCCCTACTTCTACTTACACTGATGAATTGGCCAAGTGTTTTCTCTGTCTTCTCTGTCATCACTTTCTGTTCATTGTATCAGTCCCCCATCTTCCATTTCCTCTAGTTGCAGATGTCTCTTTATAAGCTGTATAACATTTCTAGAGTTGATACCACTGTTAATAGTACCTCTTAGTCCTCTACTAGCAAAGTGCATCTGTCTCCAAAGTATAGAAGTTGAGCTGCTTTCCATTCCTGTTGCATTCTTGTTAACTTTTTTCTTATTGTCCTGGCTAAGATCTCCATCACCAAGATGAGTAATCTTGTTCTGTGTTGAATGTCTATTGCCTTTGCATTGTTTTCATTCACAAAAGAAGTCTGCTTTTGGTTTACAATAAAGAGCTTCTATTTAGTTCTTGAATGTCTGTCCTGTGCTTATATTCTCTCCTTCCACCACCCATCATCTTGTCCAAAGCAATCTTAGGGCTATTTCTCTCTTCTAGTTTCTTCACATTCCTGATTTTTAGCTTTGCATTATGTAGTAGTATTACAACTATTTATTTCCTTTAGCATTGTTTGATAATCTTACTTCTTTTGATAGGGTTTCAGAATTCCTAAGTCCTCTTTAGTTTTCAAGTCTTAACCTTCCTTACTTTTGCCCCCCATCCCTAGGCTAGCTGGTACTCCTCCTCCCTCCTTCCATATATGGATGGTGCTAGTATCTATGTTGTCCTAGAAATTATCAATTTTCTGATTGTTCTCCACTGACAGTGCTGATCACTTACACACTTTCCATTCATCTTTTTCTTGCTTGCGCTGCTGCTTCTCATATTGTCTTTATTTTCCTCTTGCTGCTGTCTTCCTTTCCAAAACCTTCACCCCCACCTCTTTAGTCTTTCCCTCTTGTTGCATTCTTCATCTGTCCCTTAGCTGTTGCACTGTCCTCTTCTCCTGTTCATAGGTTATTATTAGGCTACTGGCCCAAGATCCATTTTAAGCCAAACCAAATGCACCCCAAATTCACCAAAATCTTGTTGATGTGACAATAACCCAAGGAATTTTATGATTATGATACAGGCTAATACACATAACTGGGGTAAATTTGCAATTTCCCTTCCACCGGTCCAAGTTTCACTTGAATAGGGTTAGAGATCAGCTTTGATTCACATGGATGGGAAGCCAATTCCGGAGAAGGCATAATCTTTAAGACAGATAACTGTCTCTCCAACATGTCCTGTTTATGTCGCAAATGAGGTTTAGGTCCTCAGAATGGAAATTTCTGATGTGATTTGCTTTGCAGAACTGCAAATTAAAGTCCATTATTGTGGGATTGGAGGATGTCTTGTAGGCTAGGCATAGATCACCACATTGCAGTTAGTAGGAGACTGAGTATAAAGATGTGCAAATTTGTAATCCTACAAGAATGCTGCCTGCCACAGTATGTGGCTCACTGCAAGCTTCTTATTATGCTTTATTCATTGAAATGGTGAGGACATGGGAGTATAAGCAAATCATAAAAGGAGAAGAGCAAGCAGAGGAACGTACAGAAAGACACACAAAAGGAAAATGGGAAGAAGGGTATACTTTTTTGTGATAGGTGCCAATATTTTTGAGAAGGGTAGATAGCTAAGGATGCAAAACAGGCAGGAAATGAAAATAGGGTACATGTATGGAAGGAAAGGCACACAAATAAAACACAGACAAAGACCAACAGAGGGTGTTGAAACAAAGTGTAGGGGTGCCAAGGGATAGAGACACATATCAACAGAGGAAGGGCAACTAGTCATGAGGTAGAATGGACTACAAACATTGAAAGGAGGTTAGATAAAAGGAACAACAACACAGTGATTGGGAATAGTGTGAGGACCCATTTCCTGATTATGCTGTCTTAGGCAGGACCCCAGCAGAGGTCACTGACTGCCATGACTGCCCTTCCTGCTGGATCCTGCCACATATGGCACACTAGGAAAAGTCAGAAAGCAGTGTAAATCTGCTATTTGTATGAGGAAGGTGTCTAGCCTGCCAAAGCTGGCATCAAGGGACTGGATTACAAAGCCTATCATCACCTCCTCTATCTCCCACTAGGTAATAAATTGTGACCCGCCAGTGCTGTCATCATATAAAGCCATGGCACACCCCTCAAGTGATTGTCCAACAGAAGACACTGCGAACACCTCTAGGCCACCCTGCTCCCACTCCATGATCTCAGTCACTTGGTAAAGGGGTAAGTCTGGAGGCAGATGTTGAGCCAGCATGAGACAAATGGCCATGACAGCTGAGTAAGAACAACTACTGAACCACAAGTGGCTGACACTGCAGAAAATAGCATCATAAATGGAAAAAGAAAAATATAAAATAAAGAAAGAGAGAGAGGAAAACGGTACGATTGTATGGGTAAATTACCACAATGGTAGATGTATGAAAAGATCATTCTTACAATATTTTTAAGAAAGGGAACTTTCCCTTAAGGTTTCCTTCCACTGAGCCAGCCTTTTAAAACTCACTCACTATCTTTTTGTCTGCTCATGTATGTTTGAGTATAAGAAGTATGCATTTATGTACCATATTCATAGCTTGCTTGCCCTAATAAACAATAATTAAGAAACTCTAAGGAAAGATAAGAACACTGAGATAAAAATGAATTATAGCCAGGGTGAATTTTGAGAACCCAGGACATTTTAGGGTGAGGATGGGGGTGGAAAGAAGTTTGGTAATACCCCACCTTGGCTACAAGGAAAACTTCAATTTTATACCCCTCAAGAGGATGTAGGGTAGGTGCAGGTACTTCAACAGTGACCTCTTCAAACATCTACCATTATGGCAAGTTAACTACCAACTGTACTATATTCTAAAATAAATCACTACTGCAGTATCAAGATTTGAGATGACTCCCAGAAATCGATCAGATTGGGTGGAGGAATGAGGAACTGAATTTAGGATGTGTTATTTTTAAAAAAAACATAAAATTATTATTCTTAAAATATTTTCTAATACTTTGGAGATTTTCTTTCTGGGCCTCTACTGAAAATGGACTCATACTCAACTGGACTTTCTCAGTAATGAAATGTCAATAAATAAATGAATATAAATATATATTGAAATATATATTAAATTAAATTAATATTTATATTAAAAATATAAATGAATAAATCCATTTCCCTGCTGTAAAAACTGTGTTTGCACAGTTTTGCACGTCCAGGCAGTGCCGGTTAGCTAGGGCAAAATTATTCCTGGCTCCACCAAGTCTCCTCTTCAGTTTTTTCCCTTGAAAGTAGTCTAACTCTCAACCTAAGCACTTAAAAAACATCCTACAGTCCAGCACTTGCTCAGACTTAATAGCAAGCACTAATATACCCTGACACTTGATTGCCCAGCAGGGCAAGACTCATTATTCATCCCTCACCAACCAAGTGACTAAGCAGCTCACCCTACTATTCAGGCATGACGAAAGGGCAATTTCAGGTACACTCTCCAGTCCAGCTGGTGAACCTGGGTATCCTGAGGCAATGTTACAACTGCCTCATGTACACAGACAACCCTCTCCTCCTATCACAAAACATTAACATATGCGAGAGATGCAATTATATAGCTAAAGTGGAGGCTAAGCTCTCTCCACCCAAGACTGGAATAGGCAGTCATGAGGAGAAGGTCAACACTTTCACCACACCTCCAGCCTCACATAGACATACCAAACCAGCACTGGCAAAACAATACACATAAATACACAAAATCATACTCGGAGGCTCTAAATAAAAACCTGCAAAAGCATCAGAGACCTCCATAGCAGACACCCAAAAAATCTGCACCTCCCGTCACAAACCAGACAACACATAAAATACAAAATCAGTGTGCCGCACAATCAAAGCCTTTAAGGTGAAACAACATACCTAACACACTAGTAATAGGCAACTGTATAGTCAGGCACACTGACGTCCCACTCACTAGGCTGGACAAGGAGAAGATTACTGTTAGCTGCCTGTCGGGAGCCAGAATCCACCACATAACACAAGCACTCAGGTCACTCCAGAACAAGTACAAATATGACTCTGTCATTGTTCATGTTTGTGTGAATGACTTGAGATGTACCTCCCTGGACTACATGAAAAGAGACATGAAAGGGCTCTCTGATCATGTAGCCCAGGTGGGTATGACCCTGACCCTGAGTAGCAAACTGCCCTCACCAAGATTGATACCTCAGTATAAAGAAAAAATGATCAATTTCAACAATTGGCTAAGCTTCTGGTGTCATTCAAAGGGGATCTAATGCCTGTCAGCCTGGGACGACATGCTTGACAAGCCTCGTTGCTTCTCAAGAGACGGCTTGCACCTGTCACCCTTAGGCTTTCGAATACTGGCCAAGGCTCTTGCTGCCCCCATAGTGCCATTTTTTGGCAAGGCTCAAAAGTCAAACCCACCTCCGTAAACAGCTCAAATAAAAAAATGAGGGCTATGCTACTCAACGCCAGGAGTTTAAATCTCAAAATGCACGTGCTCAAAGCACTCCTCAGTATGGACAACATCGACATCTGTGCAGTAACTGAAACCTGGTTCAAGGCTCCACAGAGCACCCCAGCACTACCGGGCTACAACTCATACCACACATTTCAGCCACAGAACATGGAATGAAACACAAAAGGAGGGGGTGTATCCATATTCATAAAGGATACCTACACCTCCAGGTTAGTGGTGCAGCATGCCTCTGAGATTATCCATGTGCAATTAACATCGGGCAAATCTGCAATGCAAATTTTGGTCTGCTACAGATCACCCTCCATGACCCAGGACCACCACTCCACCTTTCTGGAGACACTGGAAAACATGAAGGTCCTACTGAACACACTGATATTGGGCAATTTCAATTACCCTACCGTTAACTGGGAAAACTACTCAAGTACAAACTCCCATGTCCAGCGCTTCCTAGAATTTATCAACTCAAATGCCCTAGATTAGCTGGTAAACTCCCCTACCATAGGTGAAAACATATTGGACCTGGTCATCACCAACATGGGCGACAGGTGTTCCGCACCGGAGGTCAACACATCACTGGTCAGATCAGACCATAAACTAATCACTCTGGATATCCACACCACACCACCACCCTCATCCAAGGAAACCACAGTGAAAAACTTTTCTATAGCAAACTTCACCTTACTTAAGGCAGATGTGGTATGCTTCACAACCCCCATGCTAAAGGATAACAGTGTCCAAGATGCAGAAACCTTTATAAATGCACTCTGTGAGCACCTACAAAGATGCATGGATTGTGCCATCCCTAGCAAAACCAAGACTCACTTCCCTAAGAGAAGGAAACCAGTCTGGTGGACCCCTGCCATAAACAGGCTATACAACAGAAGGAGGAAACTAGTTCAGAAAAAAAGCAAATCCCAAGAAGGAAAGACATCCCTGATCAATATCAGTAAGAAACTAAGGTCCCTCATAAAATCATCCAAGGCTAACTTTGAAAGAAAAATAGCCAAGGATTCAAAAGATAACCACAAAGCCTTCTTTAGCTATGTCAAGAATCTAAGTGGCAACTTGCAGATATGCTCTGAGCTAGTGCAAAATAACACAAAATATACTGAACCTATTGATATTGCTAACATCCTGGCAGATAGATTCAGTGCAAACGTCACCCCCAAAAGGGCCCACAATAATACTGGAAAAGTGTAGTGTCCCGGAAATCACAGATGCACAGGTGAAAACAGCCCTTTCAAAAGCAAAAAGCACAGCATCAATGGGGCCAGATGGTGCCCCAGGCTACATGTTGCATGAACTACAGAACGAACTAACCCCCCACCTAAACACACTTTTCAACCTCAGCCTCTCCACAGGCTGCATGCCCATAGAATGGTGCACAGCAATGGATATTCCACTACACAAAGAAGGGGCCACAATTGACCCTGGTAACTATCGCCCCATAAGCCTGACTAGCCTGGTCTGCAAGGCTATGGAGCACATTGTCATGGAACTTATTAACAAAGACATTGGGAACCTCCAAACACTTGACCTGACCGAGTTTGGCTTTGTTAAGGGCAGATCATGTCTACTAAACCTGGTTGACTTCTTTGAGACAGTCACCAAGGCCATAGGTGAGGGGATGGTGGTTCACACAGCCTACCTTGACCTCGCCAAGACTTTTGACACCATTCCCCACTCGGGAATTAAAGAAAAACTCACCAGCCTGAACATAAACCCCTACATCACGAGACTGGTTGCCAACTGGCTTACAGACAGAACTCATATGGTAAGAATAGCAGGCTCCAGGTCCAACTTTAAGCCAGTCACAAGTGGTGTCCCACAAGGCTTGGTCCTGGGACCCCTACTGTTTGGCATATACTTCTCAGAAGTACAGGCAAACACAGGATGACTATGGCTAACCAAGTTCGCCGATGACTGCAAACTGGGAGCCATAACTGACTCTCTGGCTGACATGGACATTTTCCAAAAGGGTCTTACTGAGATGGCCACCTGTCAAAGTCATGGTCTCAAGCTAAATGCCAAAAAATACATAGTCATCCCATTTGGGAAAAACAAAACACCCATGAATTACCACATAGGTGGCAGCCCCTTAATACAGAAGAAGTAATAAGAGATCTGGGGACCCAGGTAGATAGTAATCTCTCCTTTGACAATCATATTGCCAAAGTAGTTAGGAAATCCTTCTATGTAGCCCATCTAATTACTAAAGGGTTCACATCTAGAAATAAAGAGGTTATAGTGCCCCTTTACTAGTCACTCATCAGACCCATCATAGAGTACAATGCCCCATTTAGGATGCACCTCACAAGACACTTCCAACAGCTGGAAAGACCACAAAAGTACCTCACCAAGAGGATTATTGACCTCAAACATATGTCCTATGCAGCCCGACTGGAAAAACTCCGGCTGTACTCAGTGGCATATCGCTTACTCAGAGGTGATCTCTGCCTGACTTACAAAGCCATGTCCAACTCAGAATTGATGGACATGCTCCACCTAAAAAAATCCAAGTCACTGTGAGCCACTCGATCTAGTTAGCTAAACCTCGCCACAACAATAAATAGAACATACTGGAGGGATAGATTCCTGTCACAGAGACTCCCCCATGCTTTGGAACAAAATTCCTAACTACATTAGGCAGAGCCCCTCACTAACACTCTTCAAGAGAAACCTTGATGAGTGGATGGATAACAGAAAATACACCCCTGGGATCACTTCATTGGGTCTTCTTGACAGAGGATCAGTTAATTAATCAATGGGGTGGCGAAAGCCGACACACTCTGGCTAGGCTTATAAATGCCCTCGGGCAAATAGCCTAGTACCTACCTATGAACCTATAAATTAATAAATAAATCTAAGGCATGAAGAATTCTTTCTCTATTGTTGTAAGGGTCTGGAAAAAATCAGGTTAATAGCCTGATTAAGTGTGAGGCATGCAAAAAAAATTAGTTCAAAGACTTACTTTATCCTTATAAAAAACAAAAAAAAAGAAGAATGCAAAACATATGGCCTCTAAAGCATACTCTTCCAGTTGAGGTTAAAGTTTCTAGCAAAGCAGTTTTCCAGGTCAAAAACTTCAAGGAAGCATAAGTGGTTGGCTCAAAAAGAGGAAGAGTTAGCTTTTGTAATACATAGTCCAATTCCCAAGGAAGGACATCATTTTTTCCTTGGAGGTTTTATGCAGAAAACTACCTTTAGAAACAGTTCAACTTGATTAGTGTTAGATAAAGGAGGGTTCAGTTGGCAAACAAACAGAAATAACTGAAAGACGTATCTTGGCAAAAATGCAGAATAAGGCAGATCTAAGCAACTCACAGTGACACTGCAGGACCCGAGATGCCCCTGCTGTAATGGGGTCCTGTCCTCTATTTTGACACCTAATAGAAAACTTTTTCCACCTGGATATACATGAATGTTTTGGGCTAGGCTTTTTAACCTTTCTAAAAAATCTGCAGCACTTGCTAAGAAAACTGGTGCCTGAAAGGAATTAAAATACTACCATCCATACTATGAGCTTCGGGATGAATCAATGACCCTTTACCTTCAGTAAGTAAATCCACCAAAAGAGAAAAAGTCTGTTAATGACCATGTCTAATTCCTAAAGAAAGAAAGAAGAGCCATTGTTTTCTTGGCAAAAATGGAGTCATAAACAATATCCTCCAATTGCCCAGTCTTACTTTTGAATCACTTTGGGCATCAGAGGGAAGGCTGGAAAGGCATGCAGAAACTTTCCCTTCCAGTCTTTCAAAAAGCCTCTATTTCCATTGCTTGTTGCTGGCAAGAAGTTTTAGAGCAAAACAGACTGTTGCCAATTTTATATTAATGCAGACACGTCTATTTGAAGAACTGATGAATGAGCTGGAGGAAGACTTCTCCTTTTAAAACCCTCTTGCCAGGGTCCATCCTGGGCATGCTTATTGAATCTGCTGCTATGTTCAGAAAGGAGATATGTAGGCTTCTCACAGAAAGAGACTGCATTGAATGATCACCTTCCAAGATGTCATAGCTAATCTGCAAAGGAAGTGAAATTTGCCCTGCCTTATTTGCTTGTGTACCACATAACTATGACATTGTCTGTCATTACTTTTAGAGCTTTCAGAGCATTGATTAGAACCCTCATCTTCTTGATACTGATGTGACTTTTATAGTGCAAAGGGTTCCATATTCCAGAAACTGGTCTACGGATCTAAACCTCTTCTACATCATTAAAATAACAGGTTGGAGAGATGGGATACCACTGATCTCTCCTCATCTATATAAAACCATGTTCATCTTTGTCCATATTCAAGCAGAACTTGGATCCAAGGATGGGAAACAGAAAATGCACCCTAGGACTGCCCCCTGATGAGGAACATTTGGATTTTTTTAAAAGAATTATGGTGCTTGGTCTACAGTGACCAGAGATACCACTGGACAGAACTATAGCTAGTTTACCTTCCACACCGTGAAGTTCCCTGAACTGTCATCCCCACAACTTAAAAGTTGTGGATAAAAATAAAAATGTCTTGTCAACACTGAATTCTCTGGATGAGGTAAGCTTCGGTTTTGCTAAATTTAAAAAGTAGCTTTTGTATGCTAACATTTATCTGGTGGAACAAAGTCTGTCTGTAATGTGGTATCTCTAAGGCAATCTAGGAAAGTGACTCTGGAGGAAGGGACCAGAAAAGATTTTTTTAGATTAAGACCGAGTTCTTGAGTCTGAAGAAGGTTCATAGAGAACACCAAAGAGTTCAGTACCTCTGAAGTGGAATAAGCTTGAATCAGACCATGTAGGTAATGAGAGATATGAATTCCTTGGTGCATGCAAACTGCTATAACCATAGCCAGGTACTTTGTGAATATCCTTTGTGCTGTAGAAAGCCCAAAGAGCAAAGGCTTAAACTGATGGTGCGAGCCCAAGACAGAAAATCTTAAATATTTTTGTGACTCTTGTGGATAGGAATGTGAAAGTAAGCACCATTTAAATCCAGACTGACCAGTACAGCATTTGGGTGTGGAAGAGGCAAACGAGATTGAACAGTGAGCATTTTTAATTAAAAAAACTCTCAGAAAGGTGTTATGTATGAATAGGTCTAAAATGGGCCTCCAGTCTGCTTATGTCCTGGGAATTAGACTCTCAACTGAAGAAGGTTAGACGTAATAGGAGGCATAAGATTAATCTTTTAGAACCTGAGTAATCCCTGAGAAGCTTAGCTTGGAATCACACTTAAGCTTGTAACCACTTTTTTATGATGGTTAACACCTAGGAACTTGGTGTGATTGTTTTCTATAATGGCAGGCAAAGTGAAAGTGATCAGGGTGGGGGTAGAAGAAGGGGAAGGTGGTGAGGGACCTATATTCACCATTGATGTCTATTCCCCTTGCATTTTTCTTAAATTGTCTTCACCTTATTTTTGTTGTTTAAGCTGAAATTGCTTTCTAAAGAAAGACTTTTCTTATTGCTCATTAGAACAAGAACACTCATCCATCTACCTACTTAACTGAATAAACTACTTGAAACTTCAACAAAACGTCTTTATTCCTCTCACAGGGAAGTTATCATTGAGACAGTCTCTTAGATCTGCTAGCTGCAGTGATTTTATTTGGACTAACCCTTTGTACTGTATTTCCTGTTAGTCCTGCCACTATCTGGGTTACAGGTGGGATACCAGATTTCACTCGATCCCTTTGGATTACCTCTGAAGTCTATATAATGGAGTTAAGGGCTATTACTGATAAGGCATATTCAGGCTTACATATCAAGATGTTTTGTGCTATAGCTCTGTCATATTCTGGGGACAGATGGTTAGATGTGTGCAACAGACTTTAAATTGTGCTAATACCTTTTCTATTTTTTGTTATAAATATACAGTCACTGTCTCAAACAAACACTGTATTTGGATTTGGAGACTGCCCATGTTTCTCCAGTGTATGATTTGATTTCCCTTTCAAGTGTCTTGTTGAGGACACTGGGGCCACATATTAGTGAAACGGACGCATGAAGCAGAACCAAACTTTTGTTTTAGAGAATTGATGCAAACCAAGTGTCATCAGTGACCTAGGTGTTTAAGAGTCACACATCAGCCCCTCAGATATCACATGCTTCTGTGCTCAGAATACTTTAATCTGGTATACAAGGCTGCCTCTACTTTTAGCACAGAACTAAAGCCATCTACTTCTAAAAAGGCAACTGAAAAGAAACTGGAGGAAACCTTACCCCATTATTTGAAACCGAGTCTAAGGAAGATGATGACCTTCTCTGACCAGGTGCCCTCCTACTTGGGTTAATTTATGAATTGTGATGTTGAGTGCTTTTGACATTCAGGTTCCTCTCCAGGCTTCATGTATTTCAATAAAAACATGATTTTATGAAGAGCCATTTTAACAGGTGCAAAACAAAATAAAATGATCAGTTATCTAAATAACATTATACAAGGCATTTAAAATCTGATCACCCTAAGCCTCTAGGATTTCCACTCCTTACTCTACGAAAATGTTTAGGGAAATCTGACAGTTTTAGTCAGAATGCCTGAGGAGCATAACTACATGTAGAAGAATCCTTGCGCTAACTCAGCTACAGCTGGAATAGAATTGCATGAAGAGTCAGGAATTACCTTTTCTTGAATATGACTACCACAGACACAAAACAAGGTCTTGAGCAGCCCTTTGGTGCAGAGGGACCCCAGATGACCTAGATTTTATTAGCAGCATGGGCAGTGGAAGGGCCACGGGGAGGACAGGAAGAAGTAGCTGATGTGAGCTCATCATCTTGGGGGAATGAAGGCAAATTAATCAACAGCAGCATTAAGAGCCTAGCAAGTTCCATGCTGCAAAGGATGTGTACCACATTGTTGAAAGGCTGCACATGCATGAAGTGCACAATTACCACTTGAAATTAGCAATTGTAGAGCTTGCAAGGTTACCAAAGGCAGTTAGGACTCACTCCCTGGTTTTAGTATGACACTGTATCAGTGTACCCAATCTCTTCATCAGACACAGAGTTGGGTTAGGATGAGTTGAACATGGAGGAGAATAAAGTAGGTGTAATAGACCCAGTGAACAAGTAGAAGAGCTGGTGTCAGCTCAGGAGGAAAAAGAAAGCAAGGTTCATGGTCATTCTGATGAAAAGATCTAATTTTGCAGCTCTCTGTGTTATGGCCATAAACTGCCAAACCACTATGGTACACAATCTGATATTTTCACAGAAATTGAGAACCTGATGACATTGCAGATGTCTCTATTATAAGAAATATTTCAGAGTTGACACAAATTGAGGCAAAGTTGGTTCCTCCATGATTAAGTTTGGTTGAGATGTCAGTACCTGCTTTTGAATTATTACTTCTGGCAATGTGATTAGGAGAAATAGGAGCTTAAGAACTTAACCTTTTCCAGATAATTAAAAGTATAGAATTTAATATTTTCCTCAGTAAGGTTTTATTTATTGGTCATATTCCAGAAAATCCTGCAACAGTTAGAGGAAATGAATTTTTAAACAAATGTGTCATCCTTTATTTTCTATATAAGATATAAATTTCCTTCCAAAACTGGTTGTTTTACAGAAGGCAACTAAATCAGCAGGCAGGTCATTGCAAGAGATAGTTTTGAGAGAGAGCAGACATGCATAAAGGGGTAGTAGGCAGCAAAAGGAGCAGCTTAGTGCCCCCCACTCAGCTGGACAGATCTTACTTATCAAGTGATGACATCAAGATCTATCATCAGATGGTTCCCTCCTTTATCAAGCAATGCAAATAGAAAACAGATTTTCTCTTTCTAAACACTAGCAACATCTAATAAACTCTTACCAGTGGGTTAACTGACTGTCAAATTGGTATTGAGTAAAGTTTTACACCAAATCAATTCCAGTGGCATCTAATAAAATCAGAACAGTGGATCAGGAGGAAGTGCCAAGCGGATACTGAGTAGAGTTTTACTAAAACTTATATCCACGACCACTTCCTGTCACTCCAAGGTATCAATATTTCATTGGTCATGTTAGTATTTCAAAAACATTTTTTGATATCAAGGCAAAAGAACTGGTTCCAGAATTAGAACAACGAAAATGGATTTACCCAAGATCTTCCTTTGTCTTAAACAAAGAAAGGCAATGGACACTAGTTTTAGAAATGTCAATCCTGAATAAGCTTATAAAAACAAAAAATATTCATGATGCTTGCTCTACAGAATGTATTACTATTCTCATAACACGATGTCCCTCTAGTGAGTCTTACATACAGGATATTTTCCTTTATATCCTAGTTTTGAAGTCCACGGGAAATTTAAATTCTTAATTCCCATTTACATATTACTGCTTTGCCTTTTAGCATTTTTTGTTATACCCAAAGTATCTACCAAATGTTTAATATAGTATTTGCACACCCGTGACCGTAGCCAGTTAAATTTAATTTATTTTTAATTTTTATCTAGATAAATCCCAGATTCAAAGAGAGTCCAGAGAAACATTAGATCCTGCACTGCAAGGAGGAATTCTTTGAAGATAAAGTACATAAAATTTACAAGTCAGACACGGTTCCCTGATAGAGGCTTCTAGGGGCAGTTATGAATACAAAGATATGTATGATCTGTCTCCTTCAATACAGCTTTTAAATAATACAATAGTTCTTTAGTTTTACCATAAAATAGACACATTTAATATCCAGATCATTTTTAAAAGTCTGGGATTCATATCCTCCTTTATTCTAATGGTGTATGTGTACACGAGGAAATTTAGTGTAGTGTAAAACTTGTGTAAACAGAAAGCATGACTATAAGAGTTCATCCATCTAGTCCTTTCACCCTTGATAAAGGACCTGCACTTGTACAATTATCAGCTGTTAAAAGAATGGCCTGTTCCTTCCCACTCCCTTAACCCAAAAATTAACTTCAGATGCCTCTGGTTGTGCTTTGAGAGTCCTTTGTCTGCATATTCAGGTGCAGATGCTTGGTCTACAGCCCAAGGGGAACAATATGCATATAAAAATGAGATATAGGTATGCAGAAATCATCCCAGACTACCCGTCAACCACACACATTTTAGGAAGGAAAAGATAGCACTAATATTAGGTAGAGCATAAACAAGCAAGATGTGCTCTGAAGGTTAGGAATAATGATTTAAGAACAAGCAGTTAATTCAATAAACATCTTCAAGCAATTTATATTTTAAGTCATTTGGTAAAAAAGCTGCAGATACTCTGCACAGAAATATGGTAGTACCTCAAGAGTATACTTTGCACAGGGCAGTTTTGCTAGATAAAGTAAAGAACCAGGCCTCGTTTTCTTTACAGCTGACCAACTGTGCTGTGTAATTTTTGGGTCTTGTGATTAATGTGGATCTTTGTAAGTCTTCACCTGTGCTATTTAGTTTCCCTGGATGCATGTTAAATAGCATGAACTATGATTTAGCCACACCCCTAACAACATTGTTCAATCTCAGCCTCCATACAGGTTTTGTATCAAGTGAATGGAGAACAGCTACAGTCATTCCCCATCATAAGGGAGGACCTTTTACTGGCCCAGGCAATCACAGACCCACAAGTCTGACCAGCCTCATATGCAAAGCCATAGAAAGACTTATCATAGAATTAATCAATCAGAACACAGGGAACCTCCAAACACAGGAGCTATCTCAGTCTGGATTCGTCAATGACAGGCCATGCTTACTCAACCTGGTGGATTTATTTGTAAAGGTCACTGAAGCAATGGATGGAGGCAAAATAGTACTCACTGCACACCTCATCCTGGCCAAAGCTTCTGACATAATTCCCCACTTAGGCATAGTAGAAATGCTAAATAAATTGGGAATAAATCTCTGTGCCAACTGCTGGATTGTCAGTTGGCTTACAGATGGGACACAGATAATCAAAGTTGGGGTAGTTATTTCCATAAAGAGACCAGTCACCACTAGAGTCCACCAGGGTTCTGTTCTGGGACCTCATCTGCTTGGCATCTACTTTTCTGAAGTAAAAGCCAATACCAAAGGGCTTTGGCTGACTAAGTTTTCAGATAACTGCAAGCTAGAAGCAGTCATTAAATTCTAAAATGATTTAGTCATCCTTCAGGAATATTTGTCTCAAATAAAAAACTGGTGTAGAAATCATGGTATGAGACTAAATGCCAAAAAATGCATTACTGCATCCTTTGGCAAGTCATCTACCCCAGGGAATACAATTTTAAAGTTGACCCAGTTGTTCGGGATTTGGGAACTTATGTGAACAGTGACCTAACTTTTGACCAACATGTGTCTACTGTTGTAAGAAAGTCCTTCTGTATTGCACAAATTATAAACACAGTGACTGTGTCTAGATCTTGGGATATCATTGTCCCCCTTTACTCAGCCCTCATTAGGCAATCATTAAATATAATGCACACTTTGCCATGTGTCTGTCCAGACACGTTCAACAACTGGAATGCTCACAGAGATACCTTACTAAAAGGATACAAGGCCTAAACAACATGTCCTACATGGACTGACTCAAAGTCATGTCACTATGCTCGGTATCTTACAGACTAACTGCTGACCTGTGAATGGCATACTTGGCATCCTCTGACCTATTACTGATGAATTTACTACTCAACAGCCATCAATGGCACAGAAATACTCAATCTAGGGATCTAAACCGCTTCTGCAACAGAACAGTTAAGAGGAACTGATATATTTGGCATAGGATACCTATGCTGTGGAACAGACTCCTTATCCACATAAAAAAAGTTCATCTCTGTCCATTTTCAAGTGCAAGTTAGATCTATGGATGGGAAATAAAAAATATACCCAAGGACTGCCCCCTGTGCTATTAATGAACAGATCAAGCTCCTAAATACTTTATCCCATGGTTCCCATAAAACTATCTATGGTATGATCCCAGTTATTCTCAAAATAAAATATAATTATTGACCTGGGGTGGGTAAGGCCAGTCTATAACCAAATGGGATAGGTTATTTTGAGCACAAAAAGGGAAACTGGATTGGCTTAAAATGACTCACAACAATGAAAGCTGGACTAGTAGTTACCCATGATTCTAAGAACCTATGAACTACAGAAAGCTCATACACTTTACATATATATATCTATATATATATATATATATATATATATATATATATATATATATATATAAGAGAGAGAGATATGAAGATTTATTTTCTTATATATATGGTTCACAGTTTTATAAAGTTGAAATTTTGTGTATTGCTTTCATACTTTTGTTTTCTGATATTTTAGTCTGCCACAAGTACATTAGTTGATGTTGTCTTTTGCCTTCCTTTCTAAATAGCAAAAAAAAAAAAACAAAAGATCAAATGGGGAACATACAGATTACTCTTCTTTATAGCCATATTGCACTGTAAAAGGGCAGGGTCTAAGTATTCATCTCCGTACAGAACACGTAACAGCTGAAACACTGGCTGAAAAGTGATGTCTGTCTCTTGGATACATGGAGCTACCAATAAAGAATAACCGGCAATGATATATTTATTCACAAATCTGCTGTTATGGTATATTGTGATACAGCTGTAGTTTTCATCTACCTTTATTTTAGATACCTGTACAACCAACATACAAGTCCCTAACAACTTGACAACTTATTCATTTTTAGCAGTTTCTACATGTTTTGTGTGCGTGTGTGTGTGTGTGTGTGTGTGTGTGTGTGTGTGTGTGTGTGTGTGTGTGTGTGTGTGTGTGTGCACATGCACACTTGTTGGAATGTATAATGGAATGCCACAGTAGTCTAACTAATGAGATATGGACAGGTTACTCCTTGCAGATCTGAGTTTGAGTTATGCCACCTTCCACTGCCTAGTGCCTGCATCTAAGTACACTTCATACCTCATTCAATGCTACATGCTACCTCGCAAAACCAGCAGTGCTTACTGGGCTTTTATGCTGGGGCAATAATGAAGTGTAAGAGTTGAAAGGCAAATTGGGAAAAAAGAAAAAAGAAACGGGACAATATACACTGGACTTTTAATGGGAACCACTGCTAAAATTATAGTGGGCATCATGGTTTCTTTCTTGAAAGATGTGTAAGAATCATGCTATCTGTGACTGTTTTAAGACAGTTCCAGGCCATTCAACAACAGAGATACATATCTGAAGAATTTTCCAAACCTCCAACCCTGTTCTTATTGGGTTCTTAAACCCACTGCATTTCTTGTTGTCCTGCTTGGTAATTTATCCAGAAAATTCTCTCCATCTTCTCTTTCACTTTCTGTTCTCAGTAAGTACAAAAGTACCATTCAGTGAAGTCACTCCCCATAAGCTATTTAAATACATTTGCCCTCCCATTGTATTCCATAGATCCAGAATACTGAGTGATACTAAGCCAATCCATGTTGCTCTACTGAACTGGATGGCTCTTCAGATGCCTACCCTTAATATAAACTTGTTTTTGGCAGCTTCTCCCAGTCTCATTGCATTTCCTCATTCTAGTGAACACCAGAAGAGTGCTAAAGCCTGAGATGACATCTCTTTCATACCTTCTTACCTACTCAGAGCACAATGCAACACTGCATGTGGGATATGACCATCACTGGTGTGCCTTTTCTATATTTTGTTTATTCTACCATAATTACATATAACTTATGCTAAATTTATTTTACTCATCTTAACTCACTAACCCCGAGCATCGTCGTATGGCACCTCTGCACTTACAGCCGAGCGCTCACTGAGATGCTAGGAATTGTATAGAGTTACACCCGAGTGTATTCCACAAGCGCAAGTAACTTTATACTTGTGTTTTAGCTCTACTGTTAGAAAATAAGTTGAGAAAGTATCTGAAGTTTGTCAGTTACCTTCTCAACTTATTTTTCAGCATGGAGTTGCCATATGGTTATTTTTGAGAAAATCAACTAATTTTCTGTACAAAGAGGGCAGGTTATGTGAGTGAGGAGTGACAGCGAGTGATTCCATGGCAGTAATTATTTTTACTGTTCGTGTTTAAGGGTATAAAATGTTTTTTAAAAAACACATCACATGTAGAAGAGCAATAGCAAACTCCGCCCACACAGTAGTTTTGTGCCTTACTCTCATGTTCACACACACAAACCTTTTTTTAGCTACACCATCAGAAGACACTACATGACCTGAATGGGGATTCATATTCATTATCAAGATATACTGACAGCTGCGGACTGTCTTAGAAATAGAAATCTGGTTTATTGGTAATGCCACCTTTAATTTCTTTATCTTTTCAGTTTTGGCCTGCATTCCTCAAACTACGTTGTCCATAGGAAATTTTCAGTGTAAAACCCCTTGGTTTTGCATATGCTCAAATGTTGATGAATCATGAGGGATTACAGTCGGTGATGCCAGGCTTAACAGTTTCATGCATCTTGTTTTCAAAGCACCTTAAACTGCCTTGCCTTTCATTTTGTACTATCTCTTCCATCTATATACCAAATGTGTGCGTATTCAGATGCTATGCTGTGTTTCAATTAGCATGTGTGTAGTGTGACACCGCGCGAGTTGCCTGGTTGCAGGAATCGCACTTATCATATTTTTAACTTTTACTTTTTCTCCCTTTAGAAATGTGCCATTATTATCTTTGCTTTGTAACGTAGAATGTGACTGAGCCTCTCTGCTATGAAAGGGTGATTACCCTTTTAGGACACTAAGTATTTACATTTAAGTTTAGGTTACAGCGCTGCATTTGCATTTCTTATTTAAGCAATAACCCACACCTGGGTGTGGGTAATGCTGGATTTACCCACGGTTGATGTGGTTTGGTCATGAGGGCGAAGAGTGAGTGGCCAAACAAAGACAACCGTGGGTAAATCCAGCATTTCCCACACCCAGAAGTGGGTTATTGCTATTATACAATGACATTATTTAAGAAAAAAAATACTTTTCTTAAATAATGGCATTGTATAATGCCTCCTTGCCGCTCTTCCGCAGCTGTCCGGTATTCTGCGGCAGTTCTGATGTACTGTGCATGCGTATGGTTACACAGTACATCACAACTGTATGTATTGAAGCAATGGAGAAAGGAAGATCTCCGTTGCTTTTAAAAACTTGTCTCGCTATGTTAAACTCTTTTAACATAGCGAGATAACTTTAAAAAAAAGCAACAGAAATTTTCCTTTCTCCGTTGCTTTTTTTAAAGCTGTTTCGCTATTTTAAATGAGTTTAACATAGCAAGACAGCTTTAAAGAAAGCAACAGAGAAAGGAAGATCTCCATTGCTTTTTTTTTAAAGATATCTCGCTATGTTAAACTCATTTAACATAGTGAGATAACAGCAACGGAGCTCTTAAGTTCTCCATTGCTATCCAAAAAAAAAAGTCTTATACTAATGGAAAAATTCCAGGCAACCGGACCTTTTTCCATTAGTATAAGTCTTTGATTTACAATGTGCATGCTGACCAATCAGCGTGCACGTTTTGGAATATTAATGGGGGGTCGTTGTATAATTAATTTTATTTATATGTCTTTTTCATTGTTATTTCAAAGTGACACTATTTTATGAGTGATTGCAATCTGACCCACCCCCAACTAGGAACTGACATGAACAGACCAGGTACTGTTTGTAGATAGAGAGATCTTCCCTGCTGTCAGCATTAGGCATGTTGCAAATAGTAATAGGTTTCATCATTTTGTAAAATGTTATAATGTTCTCAGCATTAATTTTACTAGCTGGTAGTCCGTGAATAGTTATCGACCTGGACTGCTTTATGTTTACACTTGTGGGTTTGTTTTTATGTGCATTGAGCTTGTAAATTGGTTTTCTTTACATGCTGCACTTGAACTCACCAGATTTTTTAAAAGGAGAAAATTGTGCTTTTTATTTATACAAGAGTGATTTGTGGTCTGAATTACTATGAAGAGCCCAGCTGTGGTGTTTATTTGGGAGGGTTGGACTACTGAAATATAGTAGCGTGCTCCGTCAGGATGTTGTATTTACCAGGCTTGAAATAACCAAAATACAGGTTATTGGACTGATTTTTTTTTTTTTAGAGTTTGAAATGATAAAACTGGTCATCATGTTGTATGCATGACATGACTGCTCCAGATCTGCAGAGTTTATAAGTCTAAACAGTCGATCTAATCCTTAGCAACTTGGGAGTTGCAATCGAAGAGTCTGTACTTAGTTTGCGAAAGCCCGATGTAAAAAATAGTCTGCCTCACTCCCACAACTGTGCTATTTTTGAAACATGTTCTACATACATGGGTAGTCTTAAATACTGAGTGATGCTAATTGATTTACTAGGTGTTGGTGGTGGTGGTAATACTGTTTTATTTATCTGGGGTGGTATACTGATCTACGTGGGCATCTTTTTTTCAGATGAAACAGAACTTATTTTCACGTTTGTGTCTTACAGAGTGCACTTTTTATATTAGTGAATTTACTACAAGTGCTGAGCAGTCGTTACTTACTAGTTGATTCCCTCCTCCTTTTTAGGGTGTTCTTTGGTGACTTGGGGGGGGGGCTTACATGCTTTGGGAAAGAAGTAACGTTTATGTGTAGAAGTTAATTGTGTATGATGGCCAATTTGTAAGTGACTTGAGGTTGAGGAAGCCGTTTTTCAAAATTAGAAGTACCCAGCTAGTCCAAATGTAATTTATGTGGTATTAGAGAGTACTCCAAGATGCCTAAAGTGAGTAAACTGGGGTCTTTGGGAATGAATGAATTATTAGAAGAGCCAGTGCTGATTAAGGTTTGGTTACTTTTTGTGCAGAAAGAGGGTTATTTCCAGCCTTCACCTTACACAACATGAGGTGGATGCATCCCCACAGTATTGTTCATACTAATGTGAGAGTTGTCATTTAACACTTTCCAAGATCACTGGTTTGATACCAGTAGTAAAGCATCAATGTCTGTCAACCCTCTTCAAGCGCAACCTTGAAGAGTGGATGGGAAACCACAAATTTGTCCCAGGGGTTCCACCTGTGTCCCTCATTGACAAAGGCGACAGGTGCTGACTGAGGTTTTGTTTTGGGGATAAACTCTTAGCTAGGCTTGTAAGGGTCCCAGGGCCATTAGCCTAGTAACCTCCTATGATCCTATAATGATCTTTTTAAAATAAATATCTATAGCTATAAGAATGGCAGTAATCCATTACTGGTCCTGTTTTAATGTTATGTTATTCTCAGTGTTACACAATTGTATCTACACTATAGGTTAACACTATCATGATCCACAACATAGGTCAACAATAGCATGCTTCATCATTCATAAAAGACTATTAAACTGTTTGCCATACTAATACTTAACATTTCAACCACACCAGTCATAAGAAGCATCAAAAAAAGAATGTGGGCAAGATGGTACACACCACATACCTCAAGCTTTTGACACAGTTCTCCACTTGGGCATAAATAATCTGGAACTACCCTATGTCACCTGCTGGACTGCCAACTCTCCCACAAATAGGACTCAGGAAATCAAATAGGACAAGTTACTTCCACAAAGAGGTAGTCACCAGTGTTGTCTCCCACAGTTCTGTGCTGTGACCTGTCCTGTTTGGCATCTACTTTTTTTTTTTTTTTTTTACATTTGTTGACCGGGAAAGTCCAACTAAGTTCCACAAATCCTGTTTTCAGTGGAGGCCTGGGGAGAAATGCTCCAGAAGCATGTCTTTAGAATGTGGGAGGAAACCGGAGTACCCGGAGGAACCCACGCGAACGCAGGGAGAACATGCAAACTCCACACAGAAGGCACCTCAGCCAAGAATCGAACCGGAGAACCTCTTGCTGTGAAGTGACAGCATTAACTGCTGCACCACTGTGCTGCCCATTTACTTTCTAAAGTAAAAGCCAATAGAAAAGGCTGTGTCTGAGTTTCCCCATGACTGCAAGCTAGGAGCATTCACTCGATCTCAAATGCAGGAAGGTTTCTCCCAAATAAATTGTACCGCAATCATGGACTAAAACAAATGCCAAAAAATTCATTATTGTATCCTCAAGGGAAATACCACATTGACAATACACCCCTAAGACCCAGCTGTTCATGTTTGGGAACTTATGCGGACTGTGATTTAACGTTGACCCACCATGTACATTGTTGTAAGAAAGTTCTTCTATATTGCACAGCTTATAAAGAAATGTATTGTCAGAGCCATAGATGGCACTAGGCAAATAATCTGAAAGTGTCGAATGGATACGTTGCCTATGATATGCCAAAACATGTTTGGGTGAGAGCAATGGCTTACTGAGATATGTTATTACTGATTTTACACCAGCTATGGCATTGATAAAACAGATATTTTGGGCAATATTCCTGCCTTTGTCACTTTTGTGTCTCATTCTAATCAGAAGGATGGTTCAGTGAGATAAAAGTTATTACTTTTGCCCTAATTCTTACATGGATCAACCAGATAGTTTAGATATTTGTGACTTTGTGTGTCAGATTTTAATCAGTTGATGGCTCAGTGAGATGAATGTTATTACTTGTACACTAATTCTGGCATGGGCAACCATATATTTTGGACAATATTTCTGCCTTTGTCAGTCATGTGTAACATGTAGATGAGAGGAAGGGCTTAGCAATATATAACTAATATACAACTTTTACTGAATTACTCTGGTCTTTTCCTGACAGATGGTAATGACTCAGTCTTACATTACACCTGTACCAGGAATGTAATGAACGTTTGCTCAAAAGGTTATGTGCAGCAATTATAGCATGCAGAACTTTGCAGTAATGAAATGCAAGTCATTATCACATTATTAATTTGCAATATGTGCAGTTATAGTACAACACTGAGTCATTATCAGTTGTCAGGTAAAACCATCAGCAGCTGCCACTGTTCACATTACTAAAAGTCATTATCACCTTGCAAACACAGGTATGGAATGCTGCAAATGTGCTTGAGTCCCACTGATAATTGTCATTTTTTGCTATACATGTCTGCTAGGGAACTTGTCAACATGCTAAGTAAAACCTCATTTTAAGATGATAAAATAACTATCTGTATGCATGTACAGATATGACAGTTTATGACTTATTTTATGAAAATTATAATATGTTTTCATAGTTTGCTAAATAACTTTGCTAGGGAAAATGCTAACATGCTAAGAAAGATCTCATTTTGAAGACAATATTAGCACTTTTAACATGGTAAAATAACTTTATGTGTAGGCTGTAGATGTGTACAGATCAATTTGTTTATGACTTGGGTTATGAAAGCTATTACATTTTTTCATATTTTGGTAAATAACTTTGCTAGGGACCATGTAATGGTGTCATGGCATACCTAATTTTGAAGACAGTGTTAGTCTTTACAACAGGATAAAAGAATTGTGTCTGTATGCTGTACACATGTACAGATATCACAGTTTTTTTAGGACTAGGGTTATGAAAATTATGATTTTTGTTTTCATATTTTATTGAATGACTTTCCTAAGGAAAGATGTCAATGTACTAAGTAATACCTAATTTGAAAGACAGTATCAGTACATGCAACATGTCTGGATCAATTTTCAGCTAGAGCGTCTTCTGCGTGGAGACATGCGTGAATGGGCGTACCTTCGTTGAAGTTTGTGCATCAGGGCTGGTAACTCGGCATGTAAAAATCAACTACCAATCATTAGCAGACCGGAGTTCTGCTGTGGTGACCCCTAACTGGGAAAAGCTGAAAGACACAACAATCAGTACATACAACATGGTAAAAGATCTGTATTTGTATACTGTAGATGTATAGATATCACAGTTTGTTTAGGACACAGGTTATGGAAATTATGATTTGTTTTTCATATTTTGGTAAATAACTTTGCTAGGCAACATGTCAGTGTACGAAGTAATACCTCATTTTGAATACAGTGTTATTCCTTACAACATGGTAAAAGAACTGTGTCTGTATGCTATACACATGTACAGATATCACAGTTTTAGTTTTGTAGGATTATGAAAACTATACATTTCCAATACTTGTCATTTTTATGCCCATATCTTTGCAAGGGAGCATGGTGATGACACAAATGATGCATCATTCTGAAGCTGACAATGAGACACACAATTTGTACACTGATATGTAGCTTCTGTCTGTTACAGGTGATGAGATATGCTTTATTTATTTATCAGTTATGAGAAATATTATATTAATCATATTTCTGTGAATATTTCCATAAAGGAGCATCACACTGTAATGGTTAAGGTATCATTTTAAACCTGGCATTCATACAAATAAATTAAATACAAATTGTATGGGTCTACATGGCACACTGACCAATATATTGTGCTTTGCTTTTTCAAAAAAGTAAAAAATATGCACAATATCAGCATTCCTTGCCAATTATTTAATAATGACTTTGATACACACTATCATTTACATTGATGGAAAGGTAGTGTCTGCTAAACTTTCGCATTTACATTTTTAGTCTAGCTCTTATAGTTAAAGAGTTATGAACATTTGTTTTCTGTATGGTATTACAAATGGATTTTCTGAAAATGAGCTCAGGCTGCACTGTTGTTCCTATGGAGGAATTAAGCAGGCAGCTATTTCTGAGCTGCTCTGGAGTGAATTAGTTAACACTAAGTACTGGACAAGATGGCAGGTTAGCCCATTAACTTCACCTTTGTTGCTAGTCTTTTAGTACTAGGTCTCCAAAGATAAAAAATTGCCTTATGCTCACAGATAATGAACTAAGGTCTAACATTAGTAATTCCATCTGTGAAAAGTGTAAATAACTAATTAATCTGAAGGCTTCCCTCACCTACAACTGCCTTGTGAGCTTCAGACACCTTCACCACAAGCCTTCATAAATCACACCAAAATGTCTTATTCCGAGTCCATAAAAAAATCACTCCCAAAGCCTCCTTGAAATCGTATTAAGTGTCAGTAAAAATTAAGCCACTTTTCTACCATATGCCCATCTCCCATAAAGAGTCACCCTGAGCAAAAAGACTTCATATTTACCAAAATAAATGAATAAGTAAATACTTTGAACAACAGCAGCTATAAAAATATTTTAGTGATAGGTAACTCTGTTGTCAGGTACACTGAATCATCATTCACAAGTCTGGACAAGGATAGAGTTACAATGAGTTATCTTTCAGGTATTAAACTCTTAATGTTAAAAGGGACCTGAGGACCCTAATACTTGACAAGTGTGACTATATAATGTTAGTGGTTCATGCTGGAATAAATGATCTAAGATGTAAAATCCTGAGATCTATGCAGAGAGGCATGTCAGAATATTCCATGCATGTTAGAAATGCACGTAAGACACTAATCCTGAATGGAATCCTTCCATCACATTCAGTGATGCCTAGAAATAAAGAAAAGATAAATGGCTTCAATAATTAATTTATTTATCCTTGTTAGACCAAGTAAGTTCCACTAGGCTAGTAGCCTCATTTCAGAGGAGACCTAGGGGCAATTTGGCCAGGGCATCAGCGAACTTGACCTATGCTTTTCATTAGGTGCTGTTGAATCTATTACATCCACCACAACTACCACTAACTCAAACAGATGGGGCCTCATTTTAATGTCTCATCTGAAGGATGACATAATGAGGAGTGCAGCACCCGCTTATGCTGCAATGTAGGGTCTGTAATCAATTTACCTGATGTGGGAATAGAACCCATAGCTTTCTACACCAAGGGTAAGTGTGCTACCTGTTGCAGCACTGACACTGCTATCACTTAACAATAACTGGTGGAATAGCTGGTGTCATTCCATGGGGATCCAGTGTGTGTCAGCAAGGGGCAAGATGCTCAACACTCTAGCTTGCTTTGTTAAGGATGACCTATACTCATGTTCTAAAGTTTTTGCATATCAGCTAAAGCCTTTGCTGCCCAATAATGTCTTTCTTAGTCTGAGTCCAGTGGATGGGAATTCCAAAATGGCTATCATATCAATCCAAAGATGAGATTAAATTAAGGTGGCTTTCCTCAATGTCAGAAGTCTAAACAATAAATTGTCTAATCTTGAGACACTCATTGATTTAGAAAACATTCATTTCTATGTACTTTCTGAGACTTGGTTTAAATTTAAAGAATGGACTACACTGTTTTTTTATGCTTTTTACCCTCAGCCATGGAGTTATCAGGAACTTAGCAGATTTTTGGACTCACAGGAGGGATGGAAACAAGTGGCAGTATACATTACAAAGCCGACAGGTGAATCGAGATATGATCAGCTCACTTGAGATGCAGTACCTGTTTCCAAATTACCATTACAGCACATAGGGAAACCTACCATAGACCTGAAATAAAGCCTTCTGTTCCTAACTATATCACCAAAAAGTGTAAGTCATGCCTTCCTGCTGCAGTTGGAGCTTCTCGGTTAATACCATTGCAAAAAGCAGATGAGTTTGCTGACAGCCCTGGAGTAAGACCTCCCACTGCAGACCATACTAGTGAAGATGATGGATCATGTCCTACTGATACAGGATTCTACATGTTTTCTTAGCAACTAAAGAAAATTACAGGGAACTTCAATGAGCATCCCATAGCAGCAGGCGGTAATAAGTTGGGAGAAGGAAGTTTGGAGTTGTGTTTAAAGGCTGTTTCAACAGTAGACCAGTGGCAGTGAAAAGGTTAGCTGCTATGCCTCTCTTTAGTCTTCAAGAACTCAAAATTCAGTTTGATCAAGAAATAGAGAGTACGGCAAACAGCAGCCATGAAAACTTAGTTGAACTGATTGGTTTCTCCAATGATAGTGACCATCTCTGTCTGGTATATGATTACATGCCAAATGGATCTTTGATGGACAGACTGGCCTGTTTGAATAATACAGCACCACTTCCATGGTATTCTAGGTGTAAAATTGCACAGGGTACTGGGAGTGGGTTACTCTATCTTCATAGCAACCATCACATTCACAGAGATGTCAAAAGCTATTGCACAGACCAGTAATCCGTGGGTCTTCCCTTACAGTGTCTTACTGGGTCTTCAACCTCTGTAAAGAAAATATTTGCCCGGCAGAACTAAGCACTGCTGAAGAGAGAGAAAATCCTATATATTAAACTAAAACATAAAAAAGGGACATTCCTAATACTGGATGAAATTATGTCCTGTACACCTTTTATTGCTTTACTGTGAAATACTGTATTTTGGTAGTGATAGTAGCGGGCACACCTTGCTGGGAAGACTTCCTCCCCTAGGTCTGCCTTCTGTCTTCTAAAAGTTGCTTGAGGAAACCAGACATTAGAAACAGCCATAGAAACCTACTGGTTTCTCGTAAGCTTTTTATACTGAACACACGCCACTGTCAGTAAACCTGCTTTAAAGTTCTCTTGGCTACTTCCTTTCCATTTTAAATCCTCTTGGTTAACTTGCGTGGGCAATTTCCCCTTTAATTATTACAGTATTTTAGTACTTTCTGAAATTGAAGGTTAACTGATTGTTTCTTGCCGCAGTATATCTTGGACCTGGCTCTTCCCACTCTGTTTGCTCCTGTACCCTACCCCCCATTCCCAACCCCCTCTTTCATTACACTTATATCTAACCACGCCCACCACTTCATATAAACAAATCAGCACTCTGTGATAATTAAGCATCTCTACACCACTCCCAACTATCTAGTCACCTCGTATTACTAAACATCTGTGTCTAATACTTGTATAATAACCTGTACCCACATACAAATTCGACCTTACTTATAGACTGTATAATTTCCCCATAGTTCCCTATATCAATCTAATATGTATTATTATACTATCTTTAACTAATATCACCACAAACTTCTCTAAAGAAGCACCTATCTTTTATTACCCATAATCTCAACATACTTTAATATAATTTAATTATAAACCTTATTTACATTTTAACTTTCTTTACCCTCACACTGCTGGCACATATTACCTCTTTTTATCACACTAATCCCATTTCACTACCTCATCATCCCAATACCAACACTAACATAACTGAAGCAACACCATTAAACCTCCACATTTACCCCTCCATTTTTCACATAGCTCTCTTTCACCACATCCCTTTCACCCTATTGCCAACATATCAAACTAACAAGCCATCCTTTACATACCACTTATATACTACTAACATCATTCATACCATAGTGCATATTGTCTCCAACCTAGCCCTTTGTGGAGATGTACACCCAAATCCCAGCCCTATCAACCCCATCAATCATCCAGTAATACAAAACTCTACTCCCACTATTCCATACCGCCCCAGAAAAATCTCCGATCTGCTTCTGCTTAAAATTAACATTAGAAGCATAACAAACAAGCTCTCAGAACTGCATGCAAAATTTTTCCTCTATTCTCCTAATATTGTCCTACTCACAGAAACATGGTTAAAATCAGATATAACTAATAACAAAATAATTCTTCCTGACTATAACTTACTGTGCAAAGACAGAGCAACCAAGAAAGGTGGAGGCATTGCAATTTTATTTAAAAAACAATTGAACATTGAAATACTGGACCTGCTATTACCCACATTAGGATTAGCAGAAGGTATAACTGCTAAACTACATATTAATACTAAAAAAACATAAACCTAATCAGCTGCTGCCTACCACCAGGAAACAACATTAATATAATAAAAAAATCTTCTTCATTGGGTCTCTAATTCACTTCCTCAAGAAACCATACTAGGAGACTTCAATATTGATTGGTTAACATGCAACTCTCCCAACCCTTCAAACTTCATCAACCTCTACGGGTTTTCACAAGTTATCATAGCCCAACCTAGAATCGCTAAAACAACAAAGAGGCAATCAATACTTGATTGGATATTGTCAAACAGGCCATATCTAATTAGTAACTCTGGCTGCCTTCCTGACAGCCTGAGTGATCACCTACTAATTTATCTAATCATACGTCAAACCTATCTACCTAAATCCACCACTTTTCAACAAATAATAGTAAAAAATCCTCTCTCTCTCTCCAACAACTTTATAGCCACTCTAGCAAATTGCAACTGGCACCCCTTGAAAATACTAAACCTTGATGAAGCTGTATCTTAGTTTAATTCAACCTTCCTCAACATACTAAACCACCATGCACCCCCTAGAACCATCATAATTAAAGCTAACTATGCCTCCTGGTTAACCAAAGAGACTAGATATCTACTTCATGTCAGGAATAAAGCTTGGGTAAACTGGAAGAAATTAGGTACGCCTACTGACAAACAGAAATATCTTGAGCTTAGAAATAAGGCTAAGAAGATGATTAAAAGAGATAAAACAAATTATTGCCACAACATATAAAATAGGCATTAAAACAATGCTAAAAAAATGTGGAACACCATAAACAAATGACTTCAACCGGGTAAAGCTGACACTCCTGTCCCCAAACCACTGACAGCAAATCAAACATAGCAACTCAGTTCAACAAATTCTTCAAAGATTCTATCTTAGCTCTAGCTAACTCTGAAACTCCTTCTACTACTATCAAGTTACCCAAAACAATATTACTGAACAGACTTTTTCACTGCAACCGGTCCCCATCTCCACTATTAAAAAGATGTTTAATAAACTAAAACCCACAACTCTTTCTAGACTAGACTACCAGCTGAATTCTTAAAAATTGCTGCCAATGAAATTGCATATCCTGTAGCAATTCTCATTAATCACTCCATATCTGAAAACCTAGTCCCTCACCTCTGGAAAATTGCTATATTACTCCACTCCACAATGGAGGCAACTCTAAAGATCTTACTAACTACTGACCAATTGCCATACTCTCTCCACTTTCCAAAATTCTGGAAAAGTGTGTACACTCACAAATCATGACATTCTTAAACTATCAAAAACTACTAACAAATACTCAACATGGTTTTAGACCATCACATAGCACTACTACAGCCCTTATGTCTTTCACACAGAGTCAACAAACACATGAACAATGGAAAATATGTCTCAGCTATATTCTTAGATTCTTTCAAGGCTTTTGATATGGTTAATCATGATAAACTCATCAACACACTCTCAGAATTAAATCTTAACCCTTCCACCATTTCCTGGTTTAGGAATTACTTAACAGGCAGACAACAGACAGTCAGATGGCACCAAAAACTCTCCCCACCACTACCAGTCTCACTAGGAGTCCCACAAGGTTCTATTCTGGGACCACTGGTGTTTACTGTTTTCACTAATAACTTTCATACTGCCACACTTCAGGCTTCTGTCATCCAATACACAGATGATATCACTCTAATCTGTGCTTTTTCCTCCCCCCAGGCATTGCTTCAACAAACACAATCCTCCTTTCTCGCTGTTGAAAGATGGCTCTCTGAATCACAACTAATATTAAATTCAAATAAAACTAAGCTTATGATTTTTCCACCTACACAGCATTCCATTCATAACCTTACATTTAACATCACCTCCAGTAATAATACATTCATATCTCCAGTTAATCACACTAAAGTACTAGGGTTTGAAATTGACAACAACATGAAATTTGACATACATATAGCCAATACCATAAAGAAATTACATAAGAAACTAGCTATGCTATACAGAAATAAACAGTTCCTAACTGACTCCACCAGATGCACTATTGCACACACTCACCTCATCTCCACTCTTATGTACACCTCACCAATCCCAGAAAAATCTGATCTTTCCAAACTGCATTCATGTTACAATAAAATTGCCAAATTTACAATTAATACTCCTCATACAACACTCCACTGCATTCCCCTTAAACAACTTAAATGACTGGAACTTTCCCATCTCATTCTTTACAATCACTAACCCACAAATTACTCTACTACCCTGAAAAAAAACCTGCATTGCAAAACTTACTACACCCAAGCACCAAAAGCAGGGTCGCATGATCCAATCAAAAACTCATTTTAGATGTGACCAGAACAAGTAATTCTGCAGGTATGTCCCTCTAAACACTTGAATAACCTTCCCCCCAACATCTGTGCTTCAACTTCCACTGCTTACTTTAAAACAGCCTTAAAATCCCACCTGTTGCATTCTTGACCCTGTAACTATGACAACCCGGATTAGTCTTTTATACTTCCCATTGCTATTCCACCTACTCCCTCTCTCTGAGCACATCTTAGCTCTGTATCTGTTATAAGCCTGGTTTACATTTATTTTTCCTACTGTTCTATTACCAACTCCCTCCCTCTCTCTATATATGTTTCTTCCCCACAAATGTACTTTTGTCTTGCTCTCTACTGCTTTCGCTATAGTCTCATCACTCTTTTATGACAACTTGTATTACATCCTTAGATGCAAATTGCACAATATTCCTCAAAATGGAACTATGCACAATTTTATACAAATAGTTTTGTTATATGTCAAGACTTAACACTTCATGTAAATGTATTTAGGATTTGCTATGATTAGAACTGTCCTACTTAAATAACATTGTTATGTGTATCAAAATGTCTTAGGTATACATAAATGTCAGTTGTAAATTGTTAGAAAAATATGTATTAATGTGTGTGCTTAATGCTAATTAGAAGCTAAAAGAGTTAACACGTTTTTCATTCTATTTTATATACACTATTTTATATACAGCTTAGTGTTATATGAGACTAAAAGATGCTTTTGAAACTGCAGTGTGCTTTCTGAAACTTGCAAGATGCCCTCTGACCTAGTAACTGCTAGCACAGCGAAATTCATGTTTATGCCTTTTGGAAATGTACTTGAAAAACAGGTAATTATCTGCTAGGTCAGGAAGCAATGAATGAACAATGCTATTTTCTATAGTGTTATGATTTTGAACAATTAGCTCTGTTCGTGGTATGAGAACATGCACAGCTGCAGAAGGAAGAGATAAAGACAGACAAAGAACTGCTGGAGAAATGAACTGCAATCTATACTTGCTTTTTGCTCAAATTAGCCGTAGTACCTTGAATGGTAACATTGCATATATCTAACCGGTAGTAGCCAAGGCCACGTTGTTTTTCTTAGTAAGTTTCTCACAAAAATTGATAGTACAAGCAGAAAAACATGAAAACAACTGCTATGTAATGATGATGTTAAAACTTGTGATCTGCTACGTCAGCTTGGTAGGCAATGTCTTATTAGAAGATGTATAAAAATGCTGGTATTTCCTGATTCTAGTAGACAAACTCTGTATTAGCACGTTTTTGTCTCCTTGCTGCAAGATTAAAGTGCCTTAACCTGAACCTACCATGTATTGATCATTTTTAAAGTATATTTTTCCTTTGACATTACTGCTTTATATTGTATGTGGATCTTTTCTCCCCAGCCTCAGCTGAAAAAGGACCTGTGTCCAGTTGGACTTTCCTGGTAAACAAATGTAAAATAAATAATAATAATAATTCACACTGAATGGCAATTATGGTGGAGTCCCTAAATTTGTCAAAGATCATATTACCTCCAAGCAGATCCCTAGTGACACACAAAATGAATTAATTGAACTACAGTTTACTCTAGATAAACTTAATTATTAACTAATAGTATGTTACAGAACATCATTTTTGTCCACTAATGAGCACGTGAGATCCCTCAAAGTTCTAAATGATCAGCCTATTACCAAAAACTCTATTATTTGGGGTGACTTTAACTACACCTCAATAACATCTATATATCCAATGTAGTATATGCTCCAAATTTCCTACAGTTAATTAACAAGAATTATCTTAAGCAGTTGGTAATTAAACTTACCAGAGGCCACAGCATTATTGACCTGATTCACGTGAGCATGGCTGCCTCTTCTACTCCTCTTGTATCTCATTCACCAGAGAAGTGTGACCACAAGTCCATTTCCTTCTCCTTTCAACTCCAAAAGTCCCTTCAGCAAATTCATTACTAGTGCCAGGAATATAAATCTGATAAATAAAACATGGAAAACAGCAGGTTTATAACTCAGTATCTCCCAAACCTGTGAAATAACCTTTCCTGGCATGTTATGCAGGTTGCTAGAAAGGCATGAATGGTCAGTAGCCTTGACATGTCCGTGAAACCTATAGTAGGCACTGCTCCTCAAACTATCATTCAGTACAAAGGTAAATACATTGAGTTGTTTTACAGTTAAGCTTCAAACCAGGGGAATTCTGAAAAAATGTCTATGTCTACTAATATCTTATGTGTATTCCTCACAGGTACATTTAAACAGATCACACAATCATACACAAACCATACATGAAATTGTCCATACCTGAGACCTGGATACCAACTGCCAAACTTCCCTGGATATACAAAGCTCAAGTATCCACAACTAGTACAAACAGTAGAAGTGATAAAGGGCCTCCTTGCCAAGGGCATATCATTTCCAAAGTACCTGAACAAACTCTGCCTGTATATAGTCTAGCTTCAGGCCTACGATAACGCAGTTTACATTTATTGATAAGCATTTCAAGGAATCCAAAAGTCCACTTCACCCTTTCAGTAATTATATATCTGACTCTCTAAAGAGTTAATGTAAACCGTTAGTTTGAACAATAATGGGTCAAACTGTCATGGCTACGTAGAGTTCCATAGTTAAAACCTGTCATATACAGATGGATCTGACTGCAGTAATAAAGAGGAGGAGGAGAATTATAATCATCTGTACAGCTTGTGGAAGTAGCAATCTAGCTATAATCCACACATCTTTTTGTCATCCTTCTTAACAGAGGTAGAAATGAATAAAAAGTCTATTTCATTTGGGTACAATACTGCCCATGCACTTATTAAAGACATGTTTCCACTCACTCTGTGTAGAGCAGATTACTTTTTGATGAAAGTTCCTCATTATAAATTTACAATTCCTACCATCTACCAGCACTATATTTTACCTACCCTGTCCAGTTTTTATACAATTACAATGTTCCTACGTAAGGATTTCTATATCACGATTATTCATCCCTTCATGGATGTTTTCCCACAATCTACAATGCATACACCTTCCATTATTTAAGAAAAAGCTGCTCACCTTTGAATTTCTTAAGTTAGTTTCTGACAAAAAATATCCATACTTTAGACTGGAATATCTTAACAACATATGAAAAAATATAATTATACTAAATTCTTACATATACATATACGGGTCTACGTGACATTGTCGAAACTCCAGAATGACAACAACCATATGGCCAACACCATATGACATTTGGAATGCCGACAATATGGAACTGGCATCTCACTATAGTGCAGAATGGAAAGACTCCCATTTCTGCACTGTAGTGCGATCTCGGAGTTGGAATATTAAAGTTACAGGGGGGTGCAGTTGAAAGGGAATTTTATGTTCATTTTTCATGGTTTTCTTCCAATGTCAAGATTTTGGTTTTCGGTGATGTGGTGTCGGCCATGTGGTTGTCGGTGTTGTGAGATTTTGATCTTGTCAAGTAGAGATATATATATATATATATATATATATACACACACACACACACACACACACACACACACACACACACACACACACACACTTTATTATAAATGTGAAACAATGTAAGTGATACTTTAAAGTCTGATGCACAAACAATTACATACTCCTAGTTACAATAATAATAGTCGCTAACTGGACAAACTCAGTAAAAAACAGCAGTTAAATATTTATAATAAATAACAGTTTATCCTATATCCCTCCCATATAGCTCTAAATTCAAAATATATTAAAAACATGTAGACATCATCTTAAGTCTAACAACTGCAGTTAAACTTCTATCATGAATAAAAAAAAAAAGAAATATCCTATCACTCAGGTGTTATAGAACTATGTATATAAGAGGGACAGATATTCCAACGGTGTCCATTTGTTGGTTCATGTGAAGCACCAAGCCATCCTCTACAGTTAACTTGGTTATTCAAACTAGAATGTTAATTGAAGCAAAGCACAAGTTCAAATTATAACTTACACTTTCTGTTCACATGAACACAAATTCAATGACAATCTCCATCTGCTGAAAGCAAAACACATGCTTTAATGGAATGAAAGGGATGGAACGTTCTCTCAAGCTGTGTACTTCATGTGTCAGTCTATGAACACCCTCACTGCCCCCTGACATATTTATGAATTTTGTATCAGTTTTATCAATTTATAATGTAAAGGCAAACAGCAGCATCTAATAGGGACTACTTCTGTTTCTTTCTTCATTAAATGTTATATGTAGGTAGAACTAGGGGCAAAACAAGGTGTTAATAGGTGACAAAAGCAGGAAGATTTCTATAAGGCAGTGCATGTACTTTGTATCCATGTTTTTGCTAATATGTATTTGTATTTATATCATTTATTTGTGAACCAAGCAAATCCCTTAGGTACAAGTGCTTTTTTTAGGGGCATCCTGAAAGCACTAATTACACAACTTGTTCAGAGTCACAGAGCAGGCAAATGGAAGATAAAGAAAACAAACCTAAAACTACAGAAGGAATATCATTTTCACCTCATTGCCTTAATTATTTTGTTAAACTGCCAGGCAATCTGGCACAGGTTATTTGTTAATATTGTATAGAAATAAGAGTGCTCTTGCTAGAGTGTCAGCTTACTCAAAGCCATGCAGGGATGGACAAATCTCTGAGACAGAAATGATGAGAGGCGTATCAGTGTCTACCTGTGAGAAAAAACAGAAGCACTTTTTGTTGGTAGCTAGTTACTAAAAGGTACAAGATAATGAATGATAATATACTCTAATTTATTATTTTAAAAAATGAAATATCTGAAAGTACAATGCCCACAGGAAGTACAACTTTCATGGAAAGGGACTAGTCCAGGTATAGAAGATATACATAAATTTGAAATGGTAGTTTAAGCATACACTTGAAATGAAAGTAATGCAATATCCCCAAGTGAAGGCTGATAGCTACCAATTTATCTATACTGGCAAAGGAGTTGGCTGTGAGTGGGAATGAGACCTATCTCAGAAGAAGGCATTGGATTCCCATGTAGGACTACAATACTGTAGCAGGTAAGGAAAATACACTAGTATGTCATCTCCAGACAGACATTCACACTGATGTCATGCAATGGACTGAGGGTAAGGCTTAACCAAGCTAAACTACCTAGGATGGATGACTAGTACTCCATCTAGTAATATAGCTACAGCAAGTTAGTAGGATAATAAATCTAGGAGTAGAGTGAGGAAAGGGCTTAATGATCATTTTTTAGGAAAGGCCAAAATAGTTAAAAAAGTGATATTTATGTTGTCAAACTTTTTAAGTGTTTTGAGCATGTCAGTATTACAGAATCCTCACAGAATATGTATTGGTACAAGTATATTAACATATGTAATATAAATACCACTGTGCCTATATGTTTACATAGGTTAGTACAAGGCTAACTGTCCTTGTGAGCCATTTTAAGCCTAGCCAATTACCCCATGTGAGAATCAAACCCTGACCCTTGTGCTTATAAGGTAAATACCTTAACCATTATGCCACCCTCCCCCCTATTAGGCTATTGTTTCTGTCACTGTCTTGTTTTAGTGGCATACAGAAAACTATGCATATCTGGAGTATTACGTAGATTAATTTAAGCATTTCATTTGATACTGTGCCTATATGTTATGCAATTATTTTTTTTATTATGATCTGTATTATCCAAAAATTTAATTTAAGTTCTAAAGTTTTCTTTAGTATTCTACACAGATAACAAAAGTATTTCTCAGCATTGCTAAGTAACTCTGTTTTATACTGTTTTGGTTCACGGTTTTAAGAAGAGATGGATGAAACAGTTTCTTTTTTACCTCCTACTGAGTTAGAGGAGATTAGAGGCCCAGTGTGATCTCAACTCTTCTTGTTTAGAATTGTTGGCTGAGACAGCTGTGTATCCATCAAATGTTATGCTACTGATAAATTGAAACATGTCTCTTTGATTTCCTCCCTGACTGTATATCAGCATTTGTTTCTCCTTCAAGGTCCTCAAGAGATAGGCTAGAGGCTCAGAAAGGCTCTCTTAACAAAAGAATACTTTGATGGGAAGTGCAAACTTCTGACATATTTTCAGGTGATATTAACAGGTAGAGTCTGTGATGTCTATTCTTTGAAAAGCTGTTTAATGTCATATGTTATCAGTCATTTTTTCTCTCTTTATTTATGTGTACAACTATACTTCACATATACTTCTATTTTTATCAGTTCTTTTATAATTACCGACAGGATATAAAAATCATCAACACAAGCAAATCATTTTCTGATATGTTTATTTGCACTTCCATGCACCTTTTTTAATACCAAAGATGGCTGAAGAATCCGTATGAAATATTTTATGAAACATCACATTATCTAGAGAGTTTGTCCACTCCTCAGCTTAAGCACCTACTTTTAAAGAAACTTGATACTGGTATATTATATAATATATTTCTTTGATGGTACTAAACTTATTCTGTTATAACATTAGAAATAAAAATACACATCTAAGACAGAATAGGTACCCCAAACCAATGTACAGAAAATACATTTAAGGCACTGGAGAATGAACCCTATCATCTCATATAGAATAAAAAATTCATACCTAAGCAATATAATTTGATTGAGACTGCAGTTAAAACTGATCAGATATTTCTTTCTATTTTGGAAATGTTTTGGCAAAAATGGTCATGTATACTTTTTACATGTTAAATAACTGCCAGTCAGATGTTTATTTTATTTTATATTGTTTTATTTACTTCTGTTTGCTGACGCAATAAGTGAATTTTTCAATGATCTTTTTTCAGTTAGGACCAAAATCAACTAATTGACACACAGAATATGAAGTATAATGAATCTACAATTCAGACAGGCAAGTTGTTTACAAAACTATGTATGTGCCAAAGTTTGTAAGGTGAAAATGAGGAATATCAAGCATTTAAGGGTATAAATCAGACATATGTGAAACATTTACAGATGTAAAAAGCTTTGCATGTAAAACATATGAGAACACTTGTATACACCTGAGAAAATGTAAAAGAGTAAATAAAGGACATTGTAGTAGATTAAGAGGAAGTGGGATCTCTAGCATCATAGCATAGCATAGCATAATGCGTTATAGCATGGCATGATGCGTTATAGCATGGCATAATGCGTTATAGCATGCCATAATGCAACTAAGTTAATGAACCGACTTTCTGTCAGCTAACAAAATATCTGACAGAAAATATAATATGTTCAGAGGAGGAAGAATTAAACAGCATTGTAAACATAGAGATAAGTACTTAAGGTAAGAAATAAATAACTAAACAGCATTGTAAACACAGTGACTGGTATGTAATAAAGAATTAAATAGCAATGAAAATGCAATAACATAAGGCAGTAGAACGTTTACATAAAAATAACTAATGAAATATAATTTGTGCTACATTCAAGTATTTAATAGTGTTAGAAAAGAAGAATTAAAACTAATACAGTGAACTTTACTGAACAACAGGCAAATACAAGTGACAAGTGGAGTACCTCAGGGTTCAGTCCTGGCACCGCTCTTGTTTGGCATCTATTTCTCTGAAGTACAGCCCAACACAAAGGGACTCTGGCTAACAAAGTTTGCAGATAGCTGCAAACTGGGAGCTATTACTGAATCCCCAAATTATGTGGATATTCTACAATTGGGCCTTACAGAAGCTCAACGCCAAGAAATGTATAGTTATCCCCCTTGGGAAAAAACATGTACTCGTGAATTACCACATAGGTGGCAGTACACTAAACACCGAAAGTGTGATAAGAGACTTGGGGACATAGGTGGACAAGGGCTTTTCATCCAGAAAAAAGGAGGTCATTGTCCCACTGTACTCATCCATCATTAGACCCATTATAGAAAACAACGCCCCATTTGGTATGTATCTCTCAAGACATTTGCAACAACTGGAAAGGCCACAGAAATACCTCACTAAAAGAATCACATGCCTAAAGCAGATGCCGTATGCTGTCCGTCTAAAAAAACTCCAGCTATACTCTGTCACATATCGTCTACTCAGAGGCGATCTCTGCTTAACATACAAGGCCATGTCAAACCCAGAGCTGTTGGACATGCTACACTTAAAGAAATCCCAATCCCTCAGAGCCACACGCTCCAGGGATCTAAACCTTGTCATCACAATGAACAAAACATGCTGGAGGGATAGATTCCTGACCCAGAGACTCCCCAAACTTTGGAATAGATTGCCCATGCATGTCAAGCAGAGCGCCTCTTTGGCCCTCTTCAAAAGGAACATTGACGATTGGATGGGAGATAGGAAATTCACCCCTGGGATCACATCAGTCACCCTGCTAGACAGGGGTCCAGGGAAGTAAATATTGTGGGAAGAAATAGACAGGGAATTGTTATGGCTAGGCTTGTATAGGCACTAGGGCCAATAGTACCAACCTATGAATCTATGTCACATATTATGCTATATTTATAAGTTATTTTTGCATTTTTTTGTAGTTATTAGATTTAAAGGAACTTTGGAAAGAAAAGCAAAGGGAGACAGAAATATGTAATGAACCACAGAAAAAACTGTGTGCCACAAGCATGCTCTTGCTTAAGAGATTACTTTTCCAAAAGGTGGCAAGCCTTTACACTTGTCTGATATTGCTAATATAGCCTATAAGAAGTCAATGGGAAAGAAAGCTGCAAAAATCTACATAAAGTTATATGTAAAGGATAGTGTGCATGATAATGTAGATTTGCAGTGGCTATTTTATTTATTTATTGACATTTAATTACCAGGAAGGTTCAACTAAGTAGGTATTCATTTTCAGTGGACGCCCAGGGGAAAAAGTTCCAGTGCATTTCAAAAACATTTTAACATCATGATTTTATAAGCTTCAAAAATAATACAAAAATATAGATTTTAAATAATTATACCAAACCAGACATAATGTGACAATATTGGTTAAAACAATTTCTATGAAAATTATATTTAGCAAATGTTTGCCAGTTTAAAGGCAAGTTAGTATGATAGGAGGATGAAATGCAATGTGACATGAGAATAAGAAAACAGGGTTATGGCAAATTTACATAGACAGGCAGAGTAATAGAATGAAGTTAAGAAATGAGTAAAGCAGGGGGAGTAATGAGGCAAGAGGTATGAGTAGGTATTGGTTTATATTTAGGGAAATAGGTTAACCTGGGGTAGGGCAAGAACAGAAACAGATGTTGGTTGGAAAGTCTTTCAGAATGATGTTTGACCTGTTAGATATAGGTAAGGAGTTCTAGGCCTTAACAACATAGTATGAGTACAGGCCATGTCCTGCATATTGGATAGGTTTGTGGACAGGGAAGAGTTTTTGGTCACTGGATGATAATGAGTGATTGGGAACATAGCTGCTTAGAAAGTTATTTAGTGCTGGACAAGCAGATGGATGCTGGATAGTTATAATGGTGGGAAGAGGCTGTGTATATGTTAGATGATGGTAAAATGCTAACCAATGTATTCTTCTGAGTGCTATACAGTGGTGGGTTCTGAAAGGGGCAATTTGCTATTTGTGAAGCCTGGAGATAAGGGAGTGCCACAGAGTATTGGAGGAGGAGGTGAGTAGTAGCAAGTGCAGTCTTAGATGCTTTGGACAGAACGTTTTTAGCTCTGTAAAGCGTGCCAAGTTTTTAGCGATTTTTATGACATTTTGTGCATGCAGGTCAAATTTAAGATCACCATCCACAATCATCCCTAATAATTTGGCATGAGAAGTGACTTCAATGGCTGTATTTATTTTTAAGAGGATTTTAAATTTAGTTTTCTCATGAAAGAGAGATTTGGGGGAAAAGAGATCATGAGATGTGAGTTTCAAAGCCATGTTTTGGTGGTTATTGAAGCTTTCTGAATAATTTTTTGCAGATGTGCCAAGTTGTCTGATGTACATATGAGTGTGATGCCCTCTGCGTATTATATTAGGGCGGCCTGTTCTGTTGATGTGTGGTGGGTGTTGGCGAGAACGTTAAAGAAGACTGGACTAAGGATAGAGCCCTGAGGTATACCAGAGATAACTGGGAGGCCACTGTCTCTATTTCTTGTACAGATGTATCTTGACTTTATATATAAACAAAGTGAGAGTGCACATTTTTCTAAGATCTGTTACCATAGCTTTTCATGTGGCAGGGTCAATCTTAGAAAAAGTTTTCTTTGAAATGGAAAGAGTCTTTGCAGGAGAATGCTATCTTGATTAAATGAGTGGATGGATGAATACATTGGCAAATTATTTTAATGGGTACCTTAAGACGCGTTTAATAAGTTGGAGGTTATTAAGTCAGGAGGAAAAGTGTAGAGAGGAAGATGTCATCTAGGATTATGTAGAAATGCCTTATACATTTTGGGTGCAGGTCTGAGAACTGATTGCAAAATAGAAATTTCTTCCAGGTTGCATGACATATGTATTGTTTACAGTTTTTTAAGAAATAGAAGATTGCTGTCACAATCTCATATGATGCATTTAATAAAATGATTGTTCTCTTTTCATCTGCATATATTTTCCTTTTTCTCAGTCTTTCTTTTCTGCTTCTTGCATCCAGGTCAAGATTTTTTTCCTTTTATTTTAAAGCAAGTTACATACAAATAACCTCACACATCAATGAAAACTAATAATATATATATAAAATACTATTAAAATATTGCAGAAGGTTGCATTTAACTAATTGTTCAAAGTCTTTATTGGCTTCTTGGGTAATGACATAATTCTGTACTAGTTTACACTTCAAGACATTTTATGAAAAACAGTTCTTTATTTTACAACCAAAACTCAATAACAGATAACAGTTCTTTTAGTAATAAAATTAAACAGGCTAAATAAAGGAAGTGAAGTAAATTAGTATTATCAGATTAAAATATATATGTGATTTAATGGCAATGAAGTCAAATTATTCTGACGCACGTTTAGCAAAACACAAAGCCGAATATGTTATATCTATGAAGACTCCATTCTATAAACACATATTATTATACAAATTGTCTGTCTGTGCTTTTAGGAAAATCTGTCAGATTATAACATGTTATTGCAATTCAAATTAAGTCTAATAAATCACAAACTGATTTTCTGGATTTAAAATACTATAAAATGAGCAGAAATTAAATAGTTCTACCAGTGTTAATGCATGTTTTTGCTTGGGTGCTTAATTTCCTACAAAATCCCAAACACATTCTCATGTGTGACTTGGTGATACTTCAGATTCCCAGAATAGATGTGTGTGAAGCAGAGCTGTAGCTGGAGAATTAGTGTCATGGACGATCCCCTAGTTGACATTCCCAGCATCATGAGTTAAGAAGCCAAAACAAGTCCTCCAGAGATTGTTGAGGAACAAAAACAAATTCACAGCCAGACCATTTAATTTTCAACTTATTTTGTCAGCATTAGCTAGACTGAAATTAACCTTTTCCCTGCCAGGCTTCAATGTTAAAACATGTACATTTAATCAGTTATAATAATACTGTCTGACATACATGCATATCACTTTTCTGTCCAGCAGGACCCACTGTTGATGTATTTTTAACACAAGCAATTTTGCAAATATGTTTTTAATATAAGTATCTGTACAAATCAGTGTGATAGTCAAATGACATAAAATTCTTTACAAAACTCTAGCTAGCTTTGCTGGCATATGTTATACATGCACTGCCCTACTCTCCCTGGCACAGAAGGCGCTACCCTCATACCATCACATCTCTCCCCCCTTTTTAAACTCAAGCTAGTTTTTCATGCGACCCTGGAAAAAAGCTAGTTTAGAGAAATAGGTCTGTCTGGGAACTCGAAAATTTATACCCTGTCTTGACAGCCCATCTTCAATGGCATTGATGACCCCACTAAGGTGCTGCACTGTGATGTCATATGCTTGCAACCCTAGGCTCCACATTAATAACTTGGCATTTTGCTAGCTGGCATGATGTAACCATTTAAGGGATTGTGGTCTGTAACCACATTGAATTTCCTTCCATACAGGTAGGGTTGAAGTTGCTCCAGTGCCGATATTATGGCTAGACATTATTTTTTTTTTTTACATCTGCATAACATTCCTCCCTGGGTTGGAGTCTACGGCTGAGATATACATCTAGGTGCTCTTCTCCCTGTGAGGAAACCTTGCTGAGTACAGCCCTCACCCCATGCACTGGCTAACACAGGAGGACATACCAAAGTCCCTTTAAGCTTTTGGAATGCCTGTAGCTTATTGTGTCTGACAGGAATGAGCACCATAACCTACTGTCCCACACCATATTCTCTGGCTTGAGTATTCCTGTCATACCAGACCTTTTCTGCTGTTGTGCTCCTGCCAGGTTCACCTGGGACAAGCCCATCAGCTTCCTACATCTTGTCCTGAGGTGTAGGACATATGCCACAACAGACTCCGTGTGGTATTCACACTCACTATCCCACTCATCATGAATCAAATCTAAAGGCTGCCTCACCCTATGCCCATACAGTAACTCAAAGGGTGAAAAAATGTGGATTCCTGGGGTACCACTCTGTAGCAAACAGCAGATGGGGCAAATATATATATATATATATATATATATATATATATATAAAATATAAATGCATATATATATATATATATATATATATATATATATATATATATATATATATATATATATATATATATATATATATATATATATATACACACCTCTCTTAAACTGTTCTGCAAATGCCCATAGCATGGTCTTTAGTGTAAAGTTTAACCTCTCCACAAGACCATTAGTTTGGAGGTGGTAGAGGGTGGTCTTTAGCTGCTTCACCCCACAGTGCTTCCACAGACAAGCTGGCAGGTCTGACATGAAATTGTTATCTCTGTCAGTCAGTGTTTCTTTCAGGAAAGCTACCCTGCTGAAAATCTCTAACAAAGCATGTGTCACCTTCTCTGCCTTGATGCAGGACAGATCCACTGACTCAGGGCATCTAGCAGCATAATCTACTACCACCAGGATATACTTCTTCCTTGTGGAACTTGGGGTACTCAGAGGCCTGACAATATCCATAGCTACCCTCTGAAATGGCTCCTCAATCACAGCCAAATGCATCAAAGGAACTTTGACCTTGTCTCCTGCCTTGCCTACATTTTGGGATGGCTCACAGGTCCTGCAGAACCCTGTTACATCCCTTGCGTTCTCGGGCCAATAAAAGTTCTGCGTAATATGTCTCTTGGTATGCTTTATGCCCATATCACCTGCAAAAGGAATGTCATGGGCTATGGCTAGAAATAAAAACAAAATTGCAGAGCCAGCAAACAGTGACATATAAATTTAATAATATACAAGTAGGAGAACAAAACAACAACTGATTTATGATAGGGCCCATAACATCTACATAGATGAGATCGACATCTGGAGGAGATAATTGGAAGATTGCTGGTTAGTATGGCGGTCTGATAGTACTTATCTCCAGGTGTTTGTTGACTACTTGAATGATAATTAATGGAGGATCATGTTTATAGTTAACTTTGATAGGAACAGAATCACTTTCTTGGATGTGTTAGTAACCTGAAATGCTGATCACACATTAACAACCGAGGTTTATCGTAAACACCCCCAGTTTAACTTCTTACTCCATGCTACCAGCTTTCATCCTCCTCATATATGCAGAAACATTCCAAAGTCAGAGTTTTTACGTGTCAAAAGGATATGTTCAGATGCAGCTATTCACCATTCATATGAGGAAGATCTAGTTATGAGATTCAGGCAGAGGGGCTACAAGAGAGGGGACATACACCAGGCTAAACACTGGGCATCTAATCAAAACAAGACTGATTTACTTCGGTACAGGGACAAAACAGTGGATAATAATCCACCAGTCACCACATATGGTAGGAATACAGATGTCCTACTTAACAGTGTACATAGGCACTGGAATATTCTTTTAGCGGATACCAGGTTAAGTGAAATTGTAGATGACACTTGTCATTTTTCTTTTAGAAGAGGCAAAAATCTTGGCTCATATATGAGTCACTACAAACATGCATATACATCTGACACACATTTATACAGATAACACTACAAGGCAGGGTCTTACAAGGTTGTTTTACATGTCATCACTGCATTTATTGTAAAAGAATGCTGAAGACCAGGGAATTTACTAGCAAGAATACCGGGCAAGTGTTCAATATTTCATTTTTTTGCAAACTGACAGTTAGATTGGCTTATTCATATGGCCACTTGCAGTTGCTCTGTCTTTTATGTTGGACAGACCTCAAGATCAGTCAAATTTAGAATCTCAGAACACATAAGTGATATCAGGGTTAGGAAACCAACAAATGCCTTATATAAACATACCGAGAAACATCCCAATGCAGTTGTTAATTTTACTATTATTGACAAAATACAAGGTAACATAAATAAATCAGGTTGGCATCAACTGCTAAACAATAAGGAGAAAAAAATGGATTATTAAACTGGGTGTTTTATTTCCACCAGAACTTAATGAATATTTCTAATGTGTAATTCTTTCAATTAGCCTCTAGTTGTGATATAATATAAAAGGAGAATAGTTATAACCAGAATTCTCTACACTGATGGAGGCTTGATAAACTCATAGCCAAAACTGGTTTATTGTTATGTTCTCCTACTTGTATATTATTAAATGTGTATGTCACTGTTTGCTGGCTCTGCAATTTTGTTTTTGCTGAAAGAGTTTTGGGGCCATGCAGCTACCATACTTGCAAGGGCTCACCTCTTTCTATGGCTAGAAGTGCCACATGGTAGGCTCTGGGCACTACCAACTGCTGTATTACCTCACTCTGTAGTCCTCCCTCAGGGATCTACTCTCTGTACAGTAACCCTTTGTTCCAGTATACAGATTCACCTTTTCTTTGAGAATCAGGTGCCTCCTTAGCTATCTCACTCAAGCCTCTTAAGGTAGAGTCTGAAAGCTGAGCCTGTCTCAGCCTTTGTGACCCTTCCCAACTACCTTTCCACAGAAACCCTGGTATCTTCTGACAGCAGTGCCTCACTGTCAGGCTGGGTACTACCACTCATCTCTGTCCTTGCAGTCACCCTGTTTACATGAACATTAGTACCTACCAGCAGCTGTGGCTCACTTTCAGGCTCACTGCTACAGAGTAGCTTCCTCCCTAAAATAGCCATATCACCAGCCCCAGCTTCAGGTGTGGGGTCGGTCTGGGTCTCCCACAGGTTACCAAACTCACAAGGCTGTCTCCAAGCCTAACAGTGTGAAACTGCATGCACACAAGGTACTACATTATCAAAATTATTCCCTATCACGACATCTGCAGGGATATCTTCAAACACACCTACCTGCTTACTCCCTTTTCCGTTCTCTCAGTGAAGGTGAACCCTGGCCAAAGGTATTTGGAATGGGGTCCCTCCTAAAGCTCTGACTGGAGTGGACTGCCCAAGGAGGTACTGTTGCTCTTTAACAATTGCAGGCTTCACAATGGTTGTGTCATAGGCTTTGTCTTTCTTATCAGTGGTCTTTCTTCCAACCACTAAGATAGGATTCAAATGCTGGAGATAGTTTGGTACCCTTGTTGTCTCCAAACAACTTACCACTGGCATGCTCTTATTCCCACTTGCTGGCTCTCTCACCTTTTGTTCCCCACCTTGTTTCAGTGGACATTTGTATTCTACATGGCCCCTCTGGTTATATTTAAAACATCTAACTCTTGATCCTGGCCATGTACCTGAACTAGTGGCTTCCCCTGGTATGGTGGCCTCTGTTGGGGTCATTTAGGCTGCCCAACATGGGTTCCCTCATATCCATGTGCAGTGCAAGGTATCTTCTTGTGCAGTGGTGCCCTGCATTCTAAGTAGAGATCCCCTTTTTCCCCAGCTCATCTGCAGAGTTAAACTCCCGGTCTGCCAACCAGATTTTCATATCCTCAGGTGAAGTGCAAAGGGTTTGTTCCCTCAAAAAAAAGGTCTGCCAGCCTTTCAAAACTGGTGACCTGACACCCACTCACCTACCTATGAAAATAAGTGCTTAACTCAGCAATATAATCACATACACTTTCATCTGCCTTGCATCTATGCTCACAACATTTTTTCTCTGTAAGCTTCAGGTGTTAACTTAAAACATTCCAATAAATATTGTTTTACTTTATTGTAGTTTAAACAACCAGTACCAGAGATTTTAGAAACAGCTGTTACAGCTTTACATGGAGTAAGGGGGTCAGGAACCGTATCCAGAGCCCTTGGTCAACATTTTACTGTTTACATACTCTTTCAAATATATGAATAAAACTATCAAAATTATCACCCTCTATAAATTGAGGAAGAAATTTATTGACCTTTATTGCTTCATGGGTTCAGATATTCCCTTCCCCATTACCTCTATGACTCTGATGAAGAGTCAGCATCTCTCTCTCATGTTGGCATTGTTTCTCATTTGCTTCAGCCTCCAAATTCCGCAGTCTGTCATTCTCTTTGATCTCCAAACACTGTAGTCTCTCTTTCTCTTTTACCTCCAAACACCACAGTCTCTTTGTCTTAGACCTCCAAATGCCGCAATATCTTTGCTGATTCTAATTCCATCTGTTTGGCCTCCAGTTCAAGTCTTTTTAATTTCATATGGAGTTTTAAATCCTCTGAAGAAAAGGTGAACTGCCCTGTTTCTGAAGGCTGCACATCCCCATCACCAAACTGGTTATCTTCCTGGATGCTGGTCCGTCCTGCAGCTCTGATTAAGGCTGAAAGAATGTCCTCATTACTCGGGTTGGCATGCACCAATCCTTTGGCTTCACACACCTTGGCGAACTGGTTCTTTCCCAGCTTGCCATAACCCTCTGCTAACAGCTTTGCCTGCTTTTCCTGTCGAAAATAAACTAACAAAAATAAATAAGACTGTTGTGAAAATGAAAGTCGTTATGTTTAAAGCTGCTTATAGAGTACACTCATCTTCAGAAACAACTGCCCACAGACTACTGAAGTTCAATTAGTACTCCACCCAGCTGCCACCAATATTATACGGTCCCTACCTAGAGGCAGTTATCAGGGAGCATCAATCCTCACCACTGACACCGATGAGGGATGGCCACTAGGAGCAAAAATGGATACACACAGTATTTCCAGATGCAGCTCTCTGCACCAAGCACAATTTCCTTTATGAGCATACAGGGAGCACACTCCAGACCTGGGACTGGACTCCCTCACCTTTCCAGGTCCCAAGCAAGACTCCACACTGACCACTTTGGAGCTCTGTGTCCCTGTTCCAAGTAGCTGACACACACACTTGGATATTTGATTTTCACACATGCACGTACACACACACACACACACACACACACACACACACACACACACACACACACACACAGACCTAGGAAAGGCTGACACAGATTTACCAGCTATGCTCTCCCTACCCAGACTATAAGGTAATTATGCTGCCACCAGTCACCTAGTTTAAAGCTCCTGCAAGGTGCCCAATTATAGTGAGTAAGATTAATACTAATACGACTGGCAGAGTTTGACCAATGCAGCAAAGCTTTCAGGAGTGGCCAGAATGTTACTCAAATAAGCATAAGTGCTTTGAAGATGTTAAATGTATTCTCTAAAAGACCAGCCACAATGAAATGTATAGAAATATTTAATAAGAAATAATAAAATAGAAAACATGAGAATACTGAATTTCTAGTCACAATAAACACCAGAGTTTCAATCACAGGAGACATACAGAATAACACAGTTGGATAGAGTCACACAGATGCAGAAAAGCAATACTTAACTAAGCTCATTATATTTTCCTGACTGACTAAAGAATTACTGTTCTCTAGTTAAGTTACTTACTACAGCAAGGCAAGATGATGAGTGCTTAGTTGCTTACTACAGCAACACAAGATGAGGTGTGAGGTGTGTGAGATATCTCTGAGACATTTTTCCTGACAGGTTCTGACAAACAACATGCTGTTGCGAGAGGTCTGGAATATCTTTCACTAATATCTAGAAAATCATTTCAGTGATGCTTATAGAATGACATCACCTCTGGTCACCTGACTCTGGTACAATACACACTCAGAGCTTTGCTGAGATTTGTTACAGCAAATTAAAGCTATGCAACAATTTCAACAACTTTCACCCTTCCAGGGTAGCAATTACTTTACCCCTAAGGACAATACAGTAAGATTCCTAGTCCTGGTTTTCCCAGACATTTTTGTCTCTGCCTGCAATCAAACCTGTACGATAACATCTTTACGCCCTAAACCAATGCATTTTATTTTCAACCTATTTTTTCAAAATTAGCTGGACTGAAATTAACCTCTTCCCTTTACTAATTTTGTTAAAACTTATACATTTAATCAGTTATAAAAAAAATTCTCGTTTTATTGAAAGCCATCAAACAAAAAGAGAAATATACCCCCAATGCACCAGAAAAGCTATTAACTTAAGATTAGCACACAAAACTATGTACATCTTCAAATATTGAAGTTTTACCCTTCTAATGGGAACAATTGTCCCAAACTGACAGCCACACTCATACACTTGAGTTAACCCAAAAGGAAGGTTACCCACATTGACACATGATACAGCCTGTGCTTCTTCTAAGTGCTGACTGGTTTTGTCTTATCTTTATTTCTCTCCCAGAATGAGAAAACACTTGAATGCTTTCAGAAAACATTATCTCCTAGCCACTGAAAGAAAGCCATTAAAAGAAAGAAGTATTCTGTTTTTATTGTTCTTTGTCAGATTGTCTCCATGCAGACATGAGAACCAGATACAGTGCTTCTACAAGTATTTACATATTTATTTATTTGCTAGAGGAGAGCTTTATTATATTCAATGTTCTTTTATATTTGCTTTCCTCTTAAAACGTATTACTAGATAAAGCAAAGAACCTTAATCCAGTCATTCCCTATGCAAGAATCAGGAAAAGCACATTTGTTTCTTATATCATACTCTTTTAAAATGAAGACTTTCCTTTTTTATATTGCAGTGCCTACATTTCTTAAAATGGAACAAAGAGAAAAGAAGGAAAAATAGGAGCAGCTGTTTACTTTAGACCCCATTACACTTCAAAATAACTGAGAACTTTACTTTATAACATGCAGATATCATGCACTATACAGATATTATTGTTAAGAACAAAAGTTTGTTTTACTTACAGTTAACTCTTTCCTTCCTCTTCCCCTCTAAGTGTCCCTCCAAACGTTAATGACATGAAGTAGGTCATATGCTTTTAAGTCCCCTACAAGTTTAACAAAGTCAAAAATGTTCAATATTTCTAGGTTTTCTTGTTCTGCTATGTTTCACAAATATAATTAATGCTTTATAATCCCACATGTATTTGTCAATTTCTCATATTTGCCAATTTCTATCTCCCAAATCCAGCTGCTGCTTCCTTTCCAACGTACTCTTGGTTGTTCTAATCAACTCTTGTGTTTTTTTCTGTCTCTCAAGCATTTTCTGTTGAAACACTGGGAAAGGCTTCACTGCCACAGTCAGTCTGTGTTCTTTATTGCTAGATGAACAAGAATCAGAATCTGCTTCACTTTGACAGCTCACTTTTAGTTGGACAAACTTTTGTATTTCCTCCTTAGCATATTCTGCATCACAATTTTTTCCCTCCATTAAAGAATATTCTGAAGATAGCTGGATATAGGAGTTTGAATCTCAACATGCTTCTCAACATTCCCTGATGAGTGGAATAAATGTATCCTCTTCTGCCTGGTGTACTCTGATTAATCATTTTCTACAAACACTCTACTATCTCCCACTATTAGTACATTGTCCTTCTGTCACAGTTTTGTCAAAATCAACTCCTTCTGTTGGTAGCATTGAATCTTTACTATTGCAGATCTGGGTTGCTTTCTCATGGCCAGGTTTGAAGCATACACACAATGTGCCCTTTCAATTATCAACCCCTGCTGTGGAATACCAGTCCAGTTGTTTGTTGTGCTATCATAAATTTAATACAGTCTCTTGCTTGTTGTACTATCATAAAATTAATACAGTCTCTTCCTTCCAGGTTCTCTGGTGCAGCAGAAAATCTCAGGTTTTCTCTGTGTGCTCTGTCTTCTAATTCTATTATTTTTGAAACATCTCCTCTTGAGCCGATCTATATTCAGCCAGCCTTTTCTTCATTTCAACATCTGATTTTTGCAGTTTTATCATCTCATCTATTTAAAGCTTCTTCTATTTTATTCAGCCTTTTGTTATTTGAATTGATATACTCCATCAGTGTTTCATTTACTTTAATCAGCTTGGAGTAAATTTGACTTATTTTTTCTGACAGTCATGTTTTGTACCAAAGCTGGAGCTTGCAATGTTCTTTCCTGAACAGCTGCAGAATTCTTCCCAGTCAGTGCTTTTTCCTCACTTTTTGTAGTTGATTTTCTTTCCGGTACTCTCAATTTTATTTCTGCTGGATCCAGGCAGTACACTTGCTAGCCAGTTACTAAAATTTACCCCAAAATGAGTTAATTTGCTCTGTCTTCTGAGTTTCTGTTTTCACACTGGGAGAGCTGAAATTAAGCTGTTGCCGAATGCAGTCATCTTGGAAGTCCCAATTTTAAAACTTTCTGAAACAATAAATGAATATATCTCAGTTCCTAAATTGTTCCTTTTGTTGGCCCACTGTTTATTATTCCATATATATATATATATATATATATATATATATATATATATATATATATATAACTTCCCACTTTTAATTATTTCTGACATCATTTTCACATCACCACTGACTTGGTTCCTTTTTCTTAAATCACAATTAAAAATTGCCCACTAACATTAGATCCATAGTATGATTTTTTTAAACATCCCCTCACTTTCTTTCTTTGTTACATACATATAAACTGCTATGATTCTATAAACTAGCTTTTTCCATCTCACATCTACTACGGTCACACTACCCAATATTGCCAAAAAAATGCAAAATTACTGTTTAGCTTTTACATAATATTCCTGTACTTGAGCACATTTGTTTACCTGTGTTCCAAACAACCTCACCTCCCCATAATGTTTCTATTTTTAATCTTTCCTTTTCTGTTAGAATTCTTGTATCTTCTAGTATAATAATAGCCATATCAAGTGCTATGCACCATTCCAATAAACCTAGTCTTCACATTATATTCTTTATACTGCTTACATTTATTGCTAAACCAGCTGTTTTTATTAATTTATTTTCCCTTTGTTTACCCTTTGCCTTTTTTATTTTCTTCCATACCAAATCCTTTAAATTTTCTCTTCCTATTTTTACTCTTTTCCATAGAGTTTTTTCTTCTCTTAACCACTCTCCAACAATACTTCATACCCTCCTTTTTTATCTTTTACTTCTCCACCTTCTACTGGCTTGTTATCTATTGACTGTTTTTCTCCTTAATCTCTTTCTATTCCTCCCCCTTTCTCTATATTTAGTTACTTCTCATACTCCCTATTCACTTTATTGTTATATTCTTGTCTTTTCCTTACAATCTATCCATAAGTGACCTGTTCTTTCACATTTAAAGAATTTCACTTCACATCTTTTTTGCATCATACCCCACCTTGCCACAAACATAACATTTTCCTTTGTCATAATTTTTCATTAAGTGATCACTTTTTCCACAAAAAAAAAGGTTTTGTTGCCCCCAGTATTTTACAGTAATCCTGTTTCATTCTGCATTTATAATACTTGGAATACTTACTCCTCTTTCATTCTCCCTTTTTAATACAACACTCCCAACTCCCAGTCCACAAACCTCTATCATAAATTTTTTGTAATGTCCATAACATGTTTACATACAGTCTTTAATTGTCTTCTAGTGATTCTTTATCTACCTCAGTTCAAAACTGCACATACATTTTCTTTCTTGTTTCTCTATTAAATGTTTGTAAAACATACAAATTCCACTGGTTACAGTTTTTCTTTTGTTCATATTGATCCAAAAATTATCTATGTCTGTCCCAATTCAAACATAATGTCACAAAATTATCTTTATTAATATGAATGAATGCTTTTACCTCTTTCAGTGATGTGGTGATTTCCCCAGTGCTGCTATTGTGTTATCCCAAAAGTCATACCTGGCCATCTCTTTTACTTCTTTTTAACTTATTGTTACTAAATACTTCTTTCTCATTAATTCCATCTTCTTCTCTACTCTCTTCCTCTTTTACCAATTCTGCGTATCACTTCTTTTCTCCCCTCACTTCCTCCACCTCTTTTTCATGAACTCTCTCTCCATAATATCTCTACAAAATCACTGTCTAACTTTCTGGCTTACTCTGATTACTTAAATCCTGTAGATAAACATCCCACAACCATCTCAATTCAAGGGTTGTAGTAGTACATTCTGTGTCTCACTCTATGCCTCAAACTGTTTCTCCTGAAAAATACTTCTGAATCTTGAAAAGGTACAACCTCTTTCACACTACTTTACATATGTTTCTTCCTTCTCACTGCATACTGACACAAGTCTGCATGCCTCTGCCTCCTCCACCTCTTCATTTTGTGAAGGTTTGACTTAATTTGACCCCAACTGCTCTCCAGATTCCATTCTCGAACAACATAGATCTTCTGACATGCTGATGTCCACCACACTTCTTCCTACTTTGCGAGCCACCACTGCACTTGGACCAGAAGCAGGAAATGCCACAACAACCAGCATCCCTGCTCAAAAATAGTAGGGGAAGCTCCCTGATCCCCTGGCCAAATTTCCCCAGTAGCATAAATACCACCTTAGGTCTCACCTAAAAAGAGGCTACTAGCCTAGTGGAAATGACCTGGTCAACAAAAGGATAAATAAAAAATAAATAAATAAATTAAAAAGCAGCTACCATGCTTCTGTACAGAAGATCTTTGCTATACATGCTACAGAAACTGTAACAGCTATACTATCACTTTGTTACAGCTATTAACGTGCACACGCGAGAAACAGTGTGTATCAATTATAACACTAAAGTGATGACTTGATACATATTTTTATCCATCAGGTAAGATGTTTAATTATGTATTTATTCAGAATTACTGTAAAATATATTCCATTTTACTTTCTAGTTATTACATTATTACAATCTAGTGAATATAGAAAAGCTCAGTTTACACAAATCAGCCATTGTGCTTTGAGGGAATCTATAAATAGCTACTATTAACATCTGAGGACCTTCTATATTTACATGGACTAGGACAGAATAAGACTCCTTTACTTTATGTATCATAATGAGGTAGATGAACATTCCTCCCCCATTCATTTTGTTTTTTGACATTTATACATATTGTAAATTTTTACAATTTTTTAAAATTTTTACAGAAATCCAATCAGTAAAACATTGAGATTTCAATAATTATGCCAAATTATGTTTATGTTATAGCAATTCACAATGCAATAAGCCATGATTTCTACTTAATTTTCTCACAGGTGTTACCATATCATGAAAGTATAGCCTGATACACCACCATTATTTGGTACTATATACAAAAATCTTGAGGATACCTCTGACCTGAACTGAAGTGGTCAAAAGACACTTTCTTACCAAACATCTGAAATTGATTTTTAGGCAGATAGTGAAAACAAGAATTTATGGGTGCTTGTTCAATATAATCCTATCCCCTAATCTTATACATGTTGCTCATAAATGAATTGAAACTGTTAATCTCACTGTTCATCAAATGTAAACCTCCTCCCCCCCTCAATAATACACTTAAATAGAATGGCAAAACATTTTAGGTGTCAGTCACGAAGTCATGCATTTCATATACTTCATCTAAATAATTTTCCTGATGTAAATCATTCATACTTTCTTGTGATATTTTGTTTTGAACTGCAGTTTTTTTAATGCTTTTAAGTAATTGACTGCCACATCTGATAAACATGTAATCATTATATATTCCAGCTGTTTTGAAATAGAAATGACTGTCTGTGCCTTTAATTATTAAACCCCAGTGACACCTAGAAATGTCTCTATAGGATACTCCTACAGGCATCTCTAACTGTCTAATATTGCCTGTTTGTATTTCTCTTAATAACTGCAACAACACTATGATATGCAGTAGTCTACTAAAACATGAAATGATTGGTTTTGGCCAGAGATGGATGGGGTTTAAATCTCACCAATGCCAGCTCTGGTGCTGAACAGATTCAAGCATGCAAGAGGGCACATCAATATGAATCAGCAAATAATTTATAACGTTCAGCCGGGCTACTACAGCATGCAGGAATTAGGCACTACTGCCCTGTTTATGGTCATATACAACCCACTCCCATGGATAGGCCCTACAGCGAGAACCCCACTTCATAGAGTCTCAGACCTCTTTCTCATTATTTTGAGTTTCAGTACTCTCCAGTGTTCACTTGCCGAAAGCAACGAAATTCTAAAGTCTTACATTTACACACACACACACACACACACACACACACACACACACACACACACACTTACAGAGAAGGCTTGTAATGTTTTTTAACATTATATCTTTGTGTTCTGACTCACAGTAGTAAAGTGCAACACCCCAAGTCATCGAGCTAGAGGCTTCCCAGTTCGTATTTCATTCTTGTTAGTAAGCTAGATAATAATAATAATGAACACAATGCCAAGTAGAGCCAGATCCTAGGAGCGTGTCACCAGTTAACAATAAATACTTCCTATCAGTTAACACAAAGGATTACAATCAGGCCTTAGAAGCTTGAGAGGTAAATGTTTGGCATCCATGTCAAGAACACATCAAACTGGCTTTGATTGGAGACCTGGTCTTAATTTTTGTAGTGTATGGAGCTTTAGCTCCTCCATATACTACTAGTTACATGAAAAAAGTGTAGGAGTGCCATGTGTTTTATTCACCTTTGAAAGCTGGTAAAACATATGTGACTGTCAGACAGCAGTCAGAAACAAAGTGCTGCTCTGTAGAAATAATGGCTTTAAAAGCTGTTAGACACTTCATTCTACCACACTTTTTGTTTATAAGTGTAGCAAAACAAAGCATCTACACCTTTTATAAGATGTTTTACCTTCTGCTACTGTTCTTTGCAGCTGGCACTATCCAAAAACACTTCACTCTGGAACAACTCTTTGGAAACCAAATATTAATTACAACTACATAATGAAGAAAAATGAGGTAGGACTAGAGAAAAACATAGTGCTTGAGGTCATATAGACCATTCGGAATAAACATTATTCTGAATATTTGAAACAGCTAATTAATTTCTACTAGGCCTTTGTAAAATCTATGGAATTTGTTATGTCTGCTGAGAGCTCCCACCAAGAGTTAATCTGCCAGTGAGGGAATCAGAGGAGAGAGGGAATAAGCTAGTCTTACCTACAGAGTGCACTTCCTGCAAGTGAACATATTTAATATAAATGCAGTAAAGTTGTGGAAATATTAACAGCAATGGGGTCTATATCTTGCAAACAGAAATATGATATGCTATGGTGTTCAAACTGTTCATCATAACTATCTTGTAAATAGAAACATCTGTATGATATACTATTCCTATACTTTGAACTGAAGCTTTTCCCTGTACTTTGCTTCACAAATTATATGTTATGCATACATTTATTTTAGACTAATGACACCCATGTCCTCTAAGACCCAGTTACACAGATCTCTTTAAAGTAACTAACCTCCTTACACCAATCAGACTAGCAAGCCTCCTTAATTAACTAACCCCACTACTACCCAGAGCTTAAAAAAGTACCTAGTTAATTCAATATAAATCATTTAATTCCAATAGTCACAGAACCAGGAGACAAAACATCAAGCAAGAGTAACTTTCACCAATTACTTTAATCTTCTATAGTACTATGTTACTCCTACACACAGCTGCTCTTTTTATCCTGTCAATAACTGCACATTTAACCTCCTACCACATCCAACTAAGTGGTGCAATACACTCCCAAACTACCCCAATCCCCTATTCCCTATATAGGAAAACAATTGATCTATTACTACTAAATATAAATATTAGAAGTATTGCTAAAACAATCCAAGTGCTACACGCTACTCTCTCTCTCTCTCTATATATATATATATATATATATATATATATATATATATATACCAGATATTATTCTAATTACTGAAATTTAGCTAAAATCAGAAATTAGCAAAAATGAAATCCTTGCTCCTGGATATAATATTTTAAGGGTAAACAGACAGGGCAAAAGAGGGGGGTGGAATAGCCATTCTGTTTAAAAATAACCTTATACTACATACCATAAAACAAAATACCCCTGTCTTTAATAACTGAAAGTTAATTCCAAAAAACAATTAAATATAATAGATACCTATATACCCCCTGGAAATAATCTTTCAACACTTGAAGACATACTACAATTGTCTTCAAATCACTGCCCCAGGAAACAATAACAATGGGAGACTTCAATATACATTGATTCACCTGTAACTCACAAAACCCCACTAATCACATCAACCTCTACGGCTTCACCAAAATCATACAAGTTCCCACTAGAACTGACAAAAAATCAAATAGGCACTCCGTCCTTGACGGAATGCCTAAAAAAAAGAACTGTTCTCTCCTTTTGCTCTAGTTATCTCCCAGATAGCCTCATGGATCATCTCCCAACCTATCTACTCAGGTGCAAATTAAACCCATCAAAACACACCACTTGCCATCTAATAAGGAATAAAACAAACTTCAACCCTCAAGAATTCATATCCACCCTCAAACTCTGCAACTGGACACCCCTTAAACATCTTCCCCTATAGAATTCTGTAGAATACAGCATACAACCTTCTTGAAGGCCTTGAATGTACCATCTCCCCCTAGAACAATTAGAGTAAAGGCAAACTTTGCCCCAGGGCTAACCAAAGAAGTTAGATCATTGCTAAAAAGAAGAGATAAGGCTTGGGTTCAATCCCACAAAATCAAATATCAAGCAGCTAAAACAGCAAACCAAGAACTTAGAAACAAGGCAAATAAATTAGTCAAACAAGACAAGATAAACTACTACTATAGAATCCAAACTAAACACCAGAATAACCCACAAAACCTTTTGTCAGCTATCAATAATATCCTTCTACCAGGTAACTCTGGCACACCTTCCCCATCTACCTCTAACAACAAAGATAATATAGCTACACAATTTACTGAAACAATTGTAGCTCTACCCCTGCTTTAGTTTTTCCTACATCAAGTAATAATAGCAAGACCTTCTCCCCCTTAGCAGCTTATAACCTTCCAGCAGACTATCTTGAAGTAGCAGCCAAAGCAATAGCCTACCCTGTATAAATCCTTATCAACTGACCCATCTCAAAACACCAAGTGCCTACAACCTGGAACATTTTATTTTGCATATTATCCCTTTACATAAAGGGGGCAATTCTACAGAACTGTCCAACTACAGGCCAATAGCCATCCTGTCACCTCTGTCCAAAATTCTTGACAGATGTGTAGATATACAAATTATGAATTATCTTCTTACTAGCAATCTTCTATCCAATAACCAGCATGGATTTTGTCCCTTTCAAAGTACTACCTCTGTTCTAATAACTTTCACTAACACAGTTAATCATCATAGAAACTATGGCAAATTAGTCTCCACTATCTTTCTTGATCTATCTAAAGCTTTTGATACAATCTCATAACAAACTCTTAAAGGTACTCTCTGAACTAAATCTAACCCATTCTGCACTTGCATGGTTCCAAGACTACGTAACTGGATGCCAAGAAGCTGTGAAATGGCAACAAAATCTCTTCTCTTCTGCCTGTCACACTAGGAGTTCCTCAAGGATGTATCCTTGGCCCTCCCCTTTTCACATTATTTACTAACAATCTCCACACTGCAACTCTACAAGCCTCCCTTGTCCAGTACACAGATGATCCCACATTGATTTGTGTAGCTCCATCACAAATTAATAACACAACAGTCCTTCTGATTCCCAATTCATCCTGAACCCTAACAAAGCCAACTCATGCTCTTCCAACTCACAAGAGCTACTGACATCCGCCACATTCTATATCTCATTCAAGAATAATACCATCATATCTCCCGTAGCCCAAACTAAGCTTTAAGGTGTTGTTATTGATAACAACATGAAATTTGACATCCATATTGCCCAGACAATAAAGAAAGTGCATAAAAAACTTGGTACCTTTTATAGAAATAAGCAAACTCACAAGACAAAAGCAGCTATTGCAAGAACTCATCTTGCCTCTCCTCTCCTCTGTGACTCACTAATACTCACCAGCCTTAAAAAATCAGACTTAGCAAAATTAGACAGGTGTTATAACAAAATTGTCTTTACATCACACCACTGCATAGCACTCAAACAACTCAATTGGTTAGAGCTACCTCAACTCTTAATCTTTAATCACTTTACCATGGCCCACAAAATTCTAAACCAAACAGAAGAAAACCCTGCACTTCAAAACATACTCTATCCCCACTCTAGTGATCGTGTCCAGTGCTCTAGTAATAAATCATTGCTAAAGGTCACCAAAGCCAACAATGCCGCAGGACGCTCCCTCTACTCAAACTGTATTGCCAAAATCTGGAACGCATCATCAACAAATATAATATCTATTACTAACTTTAAAAAATACTCAAGTCTCACTTATTCAACACATAGTTATGCTTTTGCACTAATCCAGGATAGGTTTCTCCCAGCTGTCTCTTTAGTACTATTAACGTTCCACTCTCTGACCCCTGCTAGAAAATGAATTTAACAACATGTACAGCAAGTCTATGATTTTCAATCTCTGTTGCAAATGAATTTATATAATTTGTTAAAGTTTTGCTGTTTATATTGATATGCATACTATGTCAGACTCTTATCGCTGTGTAATCTATCCATTCTTCTTGACCTATGAATCTGTAAACACTCTCATGCTTTTGACTGTAGATAAGTACATATTGATATGTCTGTAAATGTGGAGCTTTTTTCCCCTGGGCCTCCACTGGAAAAGGATTTTTGTCCAGTTGGACTTTCCGAGTAAATAAAAGTAAAATAAAATACATAATAAATAAATAAGTCATTGATTTTATACGTTCTTGTTCTTGGGCCATAGATAGATCAGCTCTCTCATCCAGTTATCAAATTACGTGAATAAATATGTTTGATATTTATTTATTTATTTATTTGCAGTTGGTTTACCAGGATAGTCCATTGGGCCAAAATGAACCCGTTTTCAATGGAGTCCTGGGGAGAAAAGCTCCAAACAATCAAAGTTACAATAGGTTATACATGATAATTATACAAGTGTAAAAGATTCAAGCAAACAATTACAAAATAGTAGAGGAAACATTACAGCTAATACAAACTAGAGATGAAACTTTTACAAGTAATACAAATTAGTGATGAAGCTTACAGGGTACAGACAAAGAAGGAATGTTGCAAAGTAAATAATGAGAAGTCAAATTACATATCAGGAATCATCCACTTAAGAGGTGCAGCGTAGTGTATTCTTGTGGATACAGTAATAACAATAAGAGTGTATGAGATAGGAGAAATTATAAGGGAAGATTGCAGGTGTAAATGGGGGAAGGAAAGGAAGATGGAAATTATTTCAGTATTACATTTTAGGAAAAGGGTTGGAGTTTCAGATTGCTGATATTGATTATACCATGCTATCCAGGTGGAGACACAAATCTATGTGTCCTCATGCATAGTTATGACACTACTTATGTTCTGCTATTTATAACAGCTTCTTTTTAAGTATTACAGCAATGTCAGTTACCTCAATATCCAGGAGTTACATGGGGCACAATTTTCCTAGCAACAGGGAAGGACTACAGGCACAATTATTAATTTTTTTTCTATTCAATTAATTTTTTAACTAAGTTAACCTACGAATCACAAGTGACTCTATTTAGTGGCAACTGAAGAGTTCTGACTGATTAATTTACTTGCTGAAAGTAAACAAATAGGGTCTGAGAGATTTAAACTCAGAACTACAAGATACTGTAAATATTATTAGCATGTCATGGCCTAGTCTTCTGCAGTAAACTGACAGTCGTGTTTTTTAAAATGATCTACACAGTATAGTTTCACATTCTCATTTAGCCTGTCTGTCTGTCTTGGGTGTAAAATACTTTGTGTCATGCTTTTGCAAAAATCACATAATTGCAAAATTCAGCACTGGCAGTCATTTGGTGGTTCAGTTCTCTCAAGGTACAGAGACCTTGAAGGCAGTTTATATACAGGCAAAGATTGTGGGAGCAGACCCTTGCACAGGAGTGCAGGGGGCATAACCCACATGGAAAAAAGAAAACTTTTAAAATGCTCACTTTACAAAATTGGTTAGTATCATTTTTTTGTGCAAAAATGTACTTTGCAATACCATAGAAGAACCAGACATCTCTAGACTTGGAGAAAGCATATGACAAGTTCCCAAGAAAGGTGATTTGTGCAGCCCTGTGGTGGTTCAAAATTCCAGAAACATTGGTAAAATTAGTGCAAACTATGTAAAACAACCCAGTGACTCAAGTACGAACAGTGTTTAGTCTTAAAGATGAGTTGCCAGTGGGAGTGGGTGTGCACCAGGGTTCAGCTGCTGTTCATAGTGGTGAAGGACTACATCAGCAAACAGGTTGGAAGGAACAGATCAACAAAGTTTTTGTATACAGACAATGTGGCATTATAGGCAGACTCAAAGCAAGAACTTAAGCAAAGGATAGGAAATGGAATGTAAACTAAAGGCACATGGGATGAAATTGAATACAAATAAGACTGTTGTAATGGCAGCAAATGGTGGAGTTCAGAAGAAGATGAAAACTGAGATAGAAGAGAAAAGAGTGGAATGAGTTAACAGCTTCAAATTTCTGGGAGGGGTGGTTGAGGAGAGGGGAAGTCCAAATGGGGAGATCAAACCTAGAATCAGAGGGGCTGCAGCCAACTGGCACAGAATGCCAGCTGTAGTATAGGACAGAAGATTGCCAAAGAAGCTGAAAGGTAAGGTGCACAAAACAGTGATGTGACTAGTACTACTGTATAGCAGAGATACATGGGCAGTAAAGGCAGAGCAGTTGAGGAAGCTACAGGTGATAGAGATGAAGTGCCTAAGATGGGTGGTAGGATACACACTGTGAAACAGATGAAGATATGATGACATAACAGAAGAAGCCAAAGTAGCTCCTATTGTAGAAAATGTGAAAGAGAACAGATTATGGTAGTTTGGGCACATTTGCAGAAAAGTAGAAGACAATCTAGTGAAGAAAACTTGGAACAAACAGGAAGAAGGGAAGATGAAACAAGGGTGCTCAGCAATGAGGTGAATGGATTTTATAAGAAAAGGCCTGTGACAGATAGGGTTGAGTGGCAAAGAATGCAGGATAGTGCCATTGAACAGAAAGAGAGAAATGGGGACAGTTGACACGACACTCTGACCCTATGTAGAAAACTGTAAAGCTAAAAATCCTACGGTTACCTGTAAGGACCATGGGAGCCAGTCACGTTGTGGATTAGAAGTATCACCGTGGATCCCTTTACTTTTGAGCAGTTCTAGTTACCAATGCCATGTTAGCTTTTGTGGTGCAGAACAAATTTACTTTCTAGACAATTTTCCAGCAGCAGGTTAGGTTTGGTCAAAGAAAGAAGCCTGGAGACAATTAATTCTGGATCAGTCCTTTATTTAATGCAGTTATGCAGATGAGCACTTTCTGAGACAGTGTTCAACTGAGTTGTAATTTATCACGAATAATGTAAGGCAGGCAGTAATCATAACTACACCCCCCTGAGTGTGCCTCAAATATGAGATGGGCGGGGGGGGGTGTATACCAGGAATTTAGGACTGCCCTTCATCCTTAACTCTTAAGGTGCTGGTATAATGGCCACAATACTAAAACAAAAAAAATGTGTCTTGTTTTGCTAAATTTATCAAACCTACTACAGGTCTTTATTGTTACATATAAATTGTTTATAAGACTTAAGCTGTATAATGTAGTAGTCATCAGTTTTTCAGTCCATCTGGATACTTGGAATTATATGCATATTAAAAAAACACATTTGTTAATATTTCATTTTCAGTAAATCAGTAAATTGTAAAAGCAGCATTTTTTTAATGAGGCCTACAGTAAAATTAAAAAGCGCTTTCACTACAGAGTTGGTTCGTCACATCTTCCTATCTGGATACAAGGGTGAATTCCAGGGAATAATTGTTAATCTATCAAAACGCAAAATAAAAATAAACATGAAAAGGCAAAAAAAACCAAACAAATACTTAAGACCAAAACATTAAATTGGAACTGGTCTCTCTAGGTTTACCAAAATGTTGGTCTAACGCTGTATCTGGGTTGTGTTTGCCATGTCCACAAATGTACCTACCTAGCTGTTCAAAGGTCTGACAGCCAAGCTGTGGTGGCATTTAAATAAAGAGCTTCTTGATATCGTAGATGCCCAGTGCTGAGACTGAAACAGGAGAGTTAATGGGCCAGAGAGAAAACATATCAGCTGTGTTTTAAAAGTAAGGCATTTAACAGACTTGATGGGTAGGTGTGGGTCTAAACATAACCCTTTGTGTTTATGATTATTAGTCCATTTAGGCTGTGCAAAAAAGAAGAACCAATGTGTGTTCCTATACCCCCTGAAGAATCCATCAATGTAAGGATAAAAGTGAACCTTTCACTTGCCTTGGATCAGCTTATGAATGATTACAAACCACGGTCACACCACATGTGTGTAATATATTATCACAGCTTGGGGAGAATTAATGAGGACTTGGGGAAGGAAGTATGACTGCTAAATGGAGGAGTCACTGTTATATTTATCTTTATTTTATTTTATTTTTATTTTAGGATCAACCTAATGGTCACTGTAAAATGTTGAGATCCATAAAGTAAGAGTGAAGCTTTTGATGCTTAAAGTTGTGAGTAATTTCTAACTTTGAGCCATCCACGTGTGTGTGGTGTCTTAACGAAACAAATGGACATGAAGACTTCGATTATGTTTAAAAGGCAGTGTGCTGTTCAGCTTCTAACTTGTAATTTATAATCACTAGCTAGACGTGTGTGTGGTGAGACAAACTAAATTTAGCTTCTGTTTGAAAGGCAGTGTGTTGTCAAGCTTATAACAATCTGATGGCCTAACTTATTGTTTAATTTTATTGCAAGCCTGAAGGAAAAATCTAAGACAGATATAGGAAAGTATGCTGTGTGTGTGTGTGTGTGTGTGTGTGTGGTGGTGGTGGGGGGGATTGGAAGGGAAAACGGGCCATTATTAGGCCAAGGAGTCCTCATGTCTATGGCTAACAAATATACGGACAGAGGGAGTGCACACTGTATGGTGTGTCTGTACACGAATAATTACATTTTAAAAATTGAGGGATTAAATGTGAAATATGGTCGTGGAAATGTGTTTTCATTGGAAATAAAGTTAGCAAAATAGTCAGTGTCAGGGTGAACAGCTAATTATTTTACTATATACCTGCACAAAAATTGGCAATCTTAGTAAGACGCTGTCCGGTTCGATTCTCAGCTAAAGCGTGTTCTGCATGGGGGACATGCGTAAATGGGCATACCTTAATTGAAGGTTGTGCATCAGGGCTGGTAACTCGGCACGTAAAAATCAACTACCAATCATTAGTGGACCGGAGTTCCACTGTGGCGACCCCTAACCGGGAAAAGCCGAAAGACACACACACACACACACACACACACACACACACACACACACACACACACACACAGAGCTATCATAATCCTGCTACTACTTTCTGGTTTTCAGTGAAATAGCTCCAACATTAATGAGCACTTTGTGTGTACGAGGGGGAATAAAATGTAGGACCAGAGATAGGTCATGGTGAAATGTTGTGGACAAGCCTGGGTACAGAACCAAGTAATATGGAACCAAATAAAATATAGTATGTAGGAAGTGAGGTATCTTGCCCTGCATGCAGTCCGTTAACTATATCAGGAGATTCATGCCAGTATTAACTAGACCGAATTAACAATAATAATAAAGGAAAAAGACAAAAGAAACAGTATGAAGTGAGACAATCATAAGTTGAAAATTAGGGATTAAAAGATTGAATCACTACCTTATTATCTTTTGAGTCCATATATACTGGAGGTGCCGGGAAACATTAAGCTAATTACCCGTTGAGTCCATATTAACCTAAAGTGCTGGGGAACTTAGGAATCCAGAAATGTGTTACAGTTCAATAGTTTAAATGATGGTGTATAGAAAAGGTATCTGTTGGCTTGATGCCTGATTTGCCATTCAAGTTCCATTTTTTCGAGTCTGTCATTGGTTTTGGCTTCATATGGATCTACAGTTAGCTGTTCGATGATGAGAAAGGAAAACTTATTGTAGCCCAACTTATCCTTTGCGTGCTTCACTAAAGCGCTATTAGCTGAGTCCTGTCTGATGCCCATGTAATGCCTTATAATACAAGTTTTAAGTTTATTGATAGTTTTGCCAATGTAAAAAGACTGGCATTTTTGGCACTGGGCTGTACAGACCACAGACTCGGTGCTGCATTTTCTGTAGGCTTTACATCTGTAGAATGTTTTGCTATAAGTGCAGTACAAAACATCTTTGTCACTCATATATTTTTATGTATTTATTTGTTTTACATTTTAGTGGGAAAGTTTGATTGGACACAAGTTCCTTTTTCAGCAGAGGTCCAGGGAGAAAAGCTCCACATAAAATAAGCATATCTAACAAAGATTCAAGTACAATATATATGACAAACACAGTTGAAGACAGTAGAAAATATACAAAGTGTTATATACATCATATTTAGCATTGTATTAGATATCATTTATATTAGAAAGTACAGATGATGAGGCTTAAATCAATAATAGAAGCAGTATTAGGAACAAGCCATTTAGTCAGGAGCAATACATGGACATATCCATTTTTTGGATAGGTGAGTTTTTAGTAAATGTTTGAGTTGTGCTGAAGTTGTGCTGGATGTTATGTTGGTAGGTAATGAATTCTAAATTTTAGCTATAAAGTTGGAGAAGAGGGGATATATTGGCAATACTTACAATAAGGTGAACCACAATGGAAGGTGCCTCGCGGAAGCTCTGGGGTTATTGGCTTGCTATTATAGTCAACAAAGTCCAGAATGCTCCTGGTCCTTCTGATGGTAATCCTAGGTTAGGTGGAAGTATTTTACTGAGTGTGTTATTGTTCTGGACAATAATCGAATTCTTGGTGATGGTTTTCTTGAGCTCTTGAAAGTCCATAGAGTATATCATAATCAAACTGATGTTGTGTTTGTCCCTGTCATTGCTATCTTTCCTGAGATACCTCTGGGATCCTGGGCTGTGGAGGTTGATGGTATCAGGAAAGTTCAGATCCATAGTTTTGCTGAAAATAATTAAATCTAGTATTCCTTTTATAAGTTTTGAGTTGTATCCTCTGGCGAGTAAGTCCTTTTTTAGTCTATGATGTTCCTGGTAAAGTCAACCAGTTCTTTAGAGACCCATGTCATACTCAAGCTTTGGGATTTGATGACACTCATTTTAGTCTTGAAAGTTTCCATAAATATTTCAGATCTCTCTCTGTCTCTCTCCCTGTTGATGATTGCTTATCTGGGAATTTGTCAGTCTGGCTTGCCATTTCTCCTTGGAATGGTGTGGCTGTGGGGTTGGGCCTGAGCAGTTTGCTGTAGTCCAGCACTGCCCGGGTATTTTTATATTCATTTGGTTCATGTCTGGGGTCCAGTTTTGGTGAGGTGTGGCCTGCTTGAAAAACTGGTGGTGTTGTATCAGTATTTAGAAGAGCAGAATAATTAAAAAAGGTAGGCTTAAAGATAGGTCAGGAGAGGTAATTTCTATTGCATTGTTGGTGTTTTTATAACCTCTTCTAATGTAGTGGCTCCTTTTCTGTGTGTGGTTGTGGTCCTGGGTAGGATTCATGTCTTGATCTTCGATAAGGTTTCTTTCTATTTTCTGAATTTTCTTTATCCTGAGTTTGTTTTTGAAGTTATTGAGTTTTTTCCACCAAGGTACAAAATGGGGAGTCTTTATCTTCTAGTGCATTGGATCCTGCTTCATGCTTAATAAGGTTGGCCTTGGTCAGCGACTGTCGGGCCTTATTGTATGAAAGCAGTAAGCTCACTAGTCTTAGTTAAGTGTCCCAAAGGATATTGTTCCATTTTTCAGTTAGATCATGACAGCAGAGTCTTTTGGGGATTTTCAGTCTTTTGGGTACTGGTTGTTTTTCCATGCAATAATTTAGGTATAGTTCCTCCCACTGCAGGATTTTAGCTTACAGAGGGTATTTTCCAATTGCTCTAGTACTTGCATCTTGGTAGGAAAATCAGATTCTCTTCCACTTTGGGTGTTCCAAATCCTTTGTTAAGGATGGTTTAGAGATAATCTTGCTTGAACCATGAATTCTCTATATTGTCCTTTTATTGACTAGTTAACAGAGAGCATGGTAAAACCCCGATAATATACAGCTGTATAATGATGGGAATCAAATAATGAGCCAAAATTCCATGCTCTCATAAAGATGTTAATAACTAATGTGTAAGCAACCGCCTTGCTTGTGGGCAGAGGAGGTAACAATCAAAAAGTAAAGTTACAAATCCTATGGTTACCTGTAATGGTTACCTGTAAGGGCTGTGGGAGCCAGTCACATCTTGGATTAGAAGTATCACTGGGGAACCCTTTTCTTTGCACAGTTCTAGTGACAGATGCCATGTTAGCTTTGGTGGTGAAGCAAAGGTTTATTATCTTGTTTGTTCACTAGGGAGCAAAGTTACTTGCCAGAGACTTTTCCAACAGGTTACATTGTTCATGATAAATTATAGCTCAGTTTAACACTGTCTCAGAAAATGCTCATCTGCCTAACTGCACTGAATAAAGGACTTATCCAAAATGAATTGTCTCCAGGCTTCTTTCTTTGACCAAACCTACCCTGCTGAAATATTCTCCAGCAAGTAACTTTGCTCCCTAGCAGCTGGTAAAAAAGAATGCCAACAATGTCTTTAGCATTTTAACTTGGGAATTTTTATTTGATAGGATTAAGGTTAAAATTAATGGAAATGTTAAAAGGTTCATAGGCTCAAGGTGTGTAATAAGCTTTATTCAATGGTTCATAGGTTCAAGGAGTATACCTGGCTAATGACCACTATGGCCTTTTTAAGCCTAGTCATGTATTCCAAATCTATGACAAGTTCTGGTACCCTTGATAAGTGTAAGCAGGGGCTTGGGAGATGAAACATTTACAAACAGGGGCCTGGGATATAAACCATTTACAGGCTGTCTGTGTCCATTACAGACATAGTTGCCAGACCAGGGATGAATTTCATGTTCCCTACACAAGTTAGACTTGAATTGGGTTAGGGAGGAATTCTGCTTCATATGGCTGATGAATCTATTCCAGAGAGGTTAGGGAGGAATTCTGCTTCATATGGCTGATGAATCTATTCCAGAGAAGATGTAGTCTCTGGGATACATACTTGTCACCCCAGCAGGTCCCATTTATATCGCAGTTAAGGTTTAAGTCTTTAGAATGGGTAATTCCAGTGCTGTTTGTTTTGTGGATATGCAGAACCTTCAGGGTAGGTTCTGACAATGCCCTGTGTGCCAGACATATATCTCACCTCAACAGCCAGTAGGAGACCGAATACATGGATAGGGTCTGCATAGGACATGTTACTGAATACTGAGGAGTACAGAGCAGAGATTCAGATGCATACCTAGGGTAGAGTGAAGGGGGCAGCCCAAGGCACAAGGCATTATGTGTCATGACTAGCAAATGTTAATCGGTCATTAGTGTCGCACCAGCATTCAGAAGTGAATGCTGATACTGCATTTGTGGTCAGGGCTGAAGCATTTGAAAACTTCATTTGTAGTATAAGATATAAGTGAGGGTGATACCATATTGGGGAGTGTCTCTAAATGCTAGGATAGTTAGCTATGGCCCTGAAGAGAACCACCAGCATAGGGGCATTTTATAACATAGCTCAATTCCTTAATGTCCTGGGAGACACTGATTGCACACATGCATTAAGAGGGACTGTGATAGCTCAACACAAACAAACTTTCATTCAACTACTGATGTCCTGTAATGCACAGGGCAACAAGCTTTCACTCAACTAACAGATGGCCTTTAATACACAGGGCAACAAGCTTTCACTCAACAGATGGCCTGTAATACACAGGGCAACAAGCTTTCACTCAATTAACAGATGGCCTGTAATACACAGGGCAACAAGCTTTCACTCAACTACTAGACGGCCTGTAATACACAGTGCATTATTTGTATGTATCCCTGTTCCATTAAGGAAGTTCTCATGATTATAACATCGGGGAGGCATCCAAATTATGCCAAAGGTTCTGGGAAGGGGATTTCCCATATTGTGATCTAATTGGTAGGACCTCACACAAGCTAGAGAGATAAGTCTGTATACACAGATACCAGGCAAGCAGGGAGAAAATCATATATAAAATATTATTTATCATGTGCTGCAGGCAATGCTGAGTATGCCCTGTAGTCCTGGTTAATGACTCCCATTCACAAATCCCAGATCAAGCATGAAATGGCCTCAAATGCAGCACATTCTGAAACACAAAAAATTCTGAAGTGAGTGTGCAGTCTTCTCAAGAGATGCATTTATTGCCTAGAGGAGGAAGCACAGCAATACAATCTTAAAAATTAATAGCAAGAGTTTTGGTATGTTTGCAGTGCAGCATAATAAGGCACAGCATAAAGAGCTGGAGGCAGGATCTTCAAAAGCAGTCACACCAGTGGAAGTGTAGGGTGGATAGTAATGTAAGGATAATTCAGTAGTAGTACTTTATCCAAGGTAGAGGGCTACAGACAAAGCAGAATGAAATGATGCGTGCATTATCACATATGCAGAGCAGTGCATATGTGATAATGCATATGCAGAGAAATGTATGGACAGGCCACAGATTGTATAGGACATAACCATAATTGGACAAGTTAGGGGTGCGAAGGCAATGTCATCATCACTTAGACACAGGTGTCTAGATACAGGTGGTTGGGTGTACATAATGACAGGTAACTGCAACACTATGAGGTGAGGTAGGGTTATGAGACGTGAACACAGTAAACACACTCTGGGATATAGTGGTTTGTCGATGATCACATTTAACAGGAGTGGAGTTAAGCTGCCATGTCATGACCATTTATGCTGTCCATTGTGCAAACCTGAGCTATCAGGGCTTGGCTCAGTCCATTACAGTGAAGGAGTATAACTGTGGGTCTATGAGTGTTCACCTAGGAGCAAACAGTCTGTTGATTCTGATCACCACAGCCCATGAAGTGATCATCAACCATGACCAGTAGTGGGGGGGGGGGCTGTATACCCCAGGTGACAGAAAGAGGGTAGAACAGTGTGAATGCGAATGTGCAGCCTGATGGAGTATCCCAGATGATGGGCCTGAAGAGAGCTGTCAGCTAAAAACCTGGACAATGCACTTGGCTGGGTATGGAAGGCTGTGTGATCACAGGTGACATTAAGGCCATCTATACAATAATCTCAGCAGTCTGACATGGGACAGTCTGTCCAACTTTCCCACATCCTGACCTTAACACAGACACAGGAGCCTGGCCTCTGGAGCAGATTGAAAGGCTGTAACAATTTATCTCTTAGAAGCACCAGTAGAGGCAGCTTTTAACACCAGTGAGCTAAGCAGCATGGTCTGCTCCCTGCCCTGTCCTCCATGTCAGTTTGCACATTGTCCCAAAATCCACAAAGCACAGTCACCATCTCCACCATTCTGTTGGCAGCAGATGACTGTACATCTGATGTAAATGCAACATATCACGGCTATCCCATATGCCAGGTATATGTACCTCAAATTTCAGATGCTATATGTGCTGGAGGCAGAGCAGGACCCCACAAGAGAACTCAGTGTGAAGTTGTCTGTTATACATCGATCAGACTGTGATCCATGACTGTTCTTCTATATGGGCTTATGTAATGATGGGAATAGGTGCCAATTTCCCAGTAATATTGCAGACAGTGCTACCATGCAATAAGACTGTACCACTTGCATGTTATCATCATTGCAATACAGAAATACCATGATGACACTTGTGCTGTATTTCCTTGTTGTGCTTGATGTTCCACCAATGGAGCCTATGAAAGCAGGAATACACATCCCAACATCAGTTGAAACATATATACCCCTATAATCCCCTTAACATTAAAATAAATATGTAGTGTACTTAATATACATACCTTTGTGACACTGCCAGCTCAGCTATCTGGAATTTTGTAAATAATTCTGTCATTTGTGAATATTGATATGATTTCTACAGAACTATATGTTATGTACTGAGCTTCAAGAATGTAACCACAGCACACCCTGTTGGAACGTAGAAGATTAACTTACAAAACTTCAAGAAAATAAGTTGAAATTAAGTGCTTTATGATGTGCTATAAAAGTTAGTTTCAATGCAGCAAGAATATAGGATGTCTAGAGCTAGAAGTTTTTTCTATTGTCCTGGAGAGTTAGACACAATTACTAGGTTTAAAATATAAAAGTGTTTTATTGCTTCATGACTTCCTAGCAGCTGCACAGTTCTGAGAGACATGTATTCCTCACACAGAGATGTTAAAATTCTGTTAAGTTTCTGTTAGCCTGGGAACTGAAGGCAGGTAACAAAGACTGATGTCATCCAAGCTGACCCAACAGTAATGTTTGATAGTAATGTAAGAACTCTCTCAGAGAGAGACTTTGCATTTTGTATCTTGTCTTGGACCTAGAAACACCCACTCAGCACTTCTGCCTGCGTGTTGCCTGTAAGTAAGACTTACAGCATAGTGTTTCTCTCAGATACAGATAGGAATATAGTAAAGATTAGTTTATATGTTTTCTGTATTTATTTGAGTCTGTCCTGCAATGTTGTTTAAAATATTTCCTGTGATTTTGAAAGCTGAAGTAACTGTGTTTGTTTATTGAGTATTGTCTAGTTCTTTTATTATTTATTATTAAATATATTTAAACCTATCTTTGTGGCTGATATTTGTGAGACATATTTAAGCTCTTAAGAGTACTTGCATATGTATTTGGTGACACTGTACAGGCCACTCCTAAATAGCCTTGCCAGTCTTGGTCACACTTACAATTTTAATAATAGTAACAATACACATTAGGATTGGTCACCCTTTGATAAGGTCCTTATAGTAGCTGATAAGGAGGGGTTGGTGGCAGTGATAACTACCTTATAGTCTGGGCAGAAGGGGGCATAGCTAGTAAACCTGTGCGCCAGTCTTCCCCAGGAGTGTGTGCGTGCTTGTATATAAATCAAATTTCAAAGTGTGTGTGTCAGCTACTTGGGCAGGGACATGAAGCACTGGTTGGACAGAGAGGGTGCTGGAGTTCTTGGCTTGCCCCCTCAGTTGAGATCTTAACCCTACAGCTGTGCCACTGGGAGTCTTACTGGGGATTGGGAGAAACCAGCCCCAGACCAACTGTGATATCTGTGTGCTCTTAAAAGAAATTGCACTTTACTGTGTGTGTACTTATCCTCCCATTGTGTATGCCCCTCACTGTTGCCAATGGTGAGGATTGAGCCTCCTTGATTACTGGGACAGTGCAGGGGTGTCACAACCTTGTCATGTAAATTGTTAAAGCTGCAGGTCAAAGGTGCCTGGAAAGATATGTAGCTTGGCCTTGGTCAATCCTTCTCTTCAGATGCAGAGGAGTTCCCCACACAGTACTCTAAAGGCCATTAATAACCTCATATGTCTCCAATAAAAACACATGGCTGGTCAGACTCAGCCAAACTCTCATGTCCAATCCACTCGCAAGTTATGAGGGTCTGCTCCACTGACCAGAAGAGTGTCAGAAAAGTTCCTTTGTACAGAATACACTATTCATAGCACTTCACTGAACTTCTTGAAGAGAGCTGTCATGGCTCCCACAGCATTTGTATCCTGCATCAGTCCATGTCAAATGTGGTTTTGAAACAGTTTGTCTGCAACAGGTTCACCAAGAAGGCACAAGTCATGTGTGCATAGGGCCTGTGTACGTGTTTAACTTTCATGGACTGTCAACTTTTCCAGCCATTGCCTCTTCAGTTGGACATAGTGGTATATTGTATATCTGTGGGAAGAACATGGCTGTCAATATATGTGTATGGTTGCACAGTATGTTGTGGGATGGCCATACTTATAGCCATCTCCCCACTCCTTCATACAGATGTTTATCTAATGTAACTAATGCTGTGTACAGCATCCCCAAGTCCACTTTTGTATACTGCACCCATGGCCTAACCACTCAACTGTCCTTGTTGTGGAGGCACATACCCACTTTCAGGTCTGATTTACTTCTGTACATAATGTAGCTATTTTTGGAGATATGTCCCTCTTTTCAGGCATAATTTACCTCTTCACCAAATTTTCTGACCCCTCCCCCTCATCAACATGATTGCTGAAGGTATATGGTACACAGAAAACCACACTGCATGACTAACTTACTGGTGGCACCAACGATTTGTAGAAAGAGGGCACACATCTTACAGATGCAAAAAAAAAAAAACATGACATTTTCTGATAAAATTTTGCAACACAGCTCATTAAAGTCTACAGATTTTACACTGTCTCATTGAAAATGTGCTTTAATTTTTTCCCATTTTTTGTCCCTCTGTGTTTTCTAAAAAATATGTTTCTGAGTAGTATCCCACATTTGTATGGGAAGTGGCAAGAGTTATGCACTATTTGGTATTCCAATTTTATGCTGATTAGATGTCCAGATTTTTGAATGGATGTTGTTACTTTTCAAGGCCCTTTGTAACTATATCCACTGACTGCAGATTGAGAGGTATGCTCATGGATACAAGCCCCCACACCTCTTTATGAACCTATTTATCAGGCACTGTTAGTGCTATACACCAGCTTCCTGCATTACATACAGTCACCATGCCTCAATATGCACCCCTGAAAACAATCCCCCCCGCAGTATGGCCTTAACAATGTTTCCACTATACATGATTGTCTCCCTCAAAGCCACTGGGAAATGGTACAGTGCTAAGACAATATCCTGGGTTCCCAAGTACATATACATGACAGCATCTGTCTCAGTATGACTGACATTCACCATTAGATGTGATGTTCCTGGCGATGTACATTACCAAAACTCTGTAGTCCCTTCTTTAACTCTCTAAAGCTGAAGGTTTATGGATACTGTAATGAAACTGCTCAGTTCCATAGTTATACATTACTAAACAGCATTGTGCAAAATGGTGATGACACTTGATATTTAACTAACAAGGCCCAGTTAGTGTAACAGCTATGCTATTAAGGCTACTCAAAACTGCTGTCTCAGAAATGTTACCATTTGCTCCTAGATGCACTGATGATAGCCATGCAAATCATGGTCAGCACAAGACATGTGCCCAGTAAGCTTATGCATGTGACAATTATATATATATATGTCTCTAGCCCCATACTGGAGCTGTAGGAAGCTATAGTTGCACCATGGTGAAGTATTAAATTGATTTGATACATGATCTCCAAATATGCATGTGTGTGAACAGGGATACCCCTCTGGTCCCCAAGAGGATTTGAGTGAGTGATCATGGCTACGTTAACTGCTATAGAACACAGATCTACAGAAATGTGTTACCAGGTGACCATATGATTTTCTTTTTTTTCCTGCACAAGAAATTTTCAAATATCACTGTCTAGGAGTGCCTGCTTAGACATTATGATTGGTCCTTGCAAAAGGTGGGTGCCTAGCATGAGGCTGCTAGGATGATGAGTGACACCTCTGGGATCTTCCATTCTGGCAAGCATTTTGGGCATTGCCACAGTGATTCAGATGGTGCCAATCTGACCTGCTTTGACAACGGCAGTCAGTGGTTAGGGAGAGATAGCCAGAGATATGCTGTAAGGATTCTTTATTTTTTTTCCAGTTCTATTGTGTTTAGATAGATATCTTACTTGTTTTACATGTTTACTTAGAAGTACATACCTTGTAGTGACAGAAGAGAGTAAAGTGAAAACAGCTAGATGGCCCTGTGGCGCAGAGGAATGCAATCCTTATTACATCCCAGATGACCTGTATCAGATTAGTGGCATGCATTTTGGATGGAATCAGGTGGAAGAAGATGGGAGTGAGTAGCGCTGGCAGAAGAGGGGCAACCTAAGCTCTCTTCACAGCGGTGTTTGGGCGTGCCTAGCACCATGCTGCAAACAGTATACTGCTTGCTCATGAGGAAGCACATGCATGGAAGCACTCATGTTCCTCTCAAGGACAGAAACTGCAGAGCTCCAAGGCTGCTGTGGGGCTGTATGAGTTAGGGCAGACTCACCAGCAGCATTATGATGCTGTGGCCCTGGACATGGGTCGGGTTGACCCCAGGACAGTCTAAGACAGATTCAAACGAACCACAAAAATGACAAAAAAACCCCACAAACTTCAAAACACTTAATAAAACAACAAAGGCCGGTGAAATCTCACACCAATAGATCCAAAAGAACCACTGAATAAAGACAGAAGCTGTTGACAGCTGATGGTACCTGAAAGGAGGAAAAAGTGAAAATGGTTGCATATTGTAGAGGACAGGGGCAACCCTCCTGACAATTAGGTACTTATGAAATCTGTGCCAATCCACTGTATAACTGCTATTGTGATGTTGGTATGTTTTTGAAGAGATGAGAACATGCTGAACTCAGTCTGTGCTGGACAAAGCCTTGCCAGGTATGGAAGAAAACATGAGGCCATGGTCAACACAACCTGTGCCAGCTAAAGCCTTTAGCTCAGTGTCACCAGTGATCCCTAGCACTGTATCTCAGCAGGTGTAGAATAATTGATTTGCTGCAGATGACCTGGAAAGGTCACTGATGCACTCTGTGGCAGATTCCCTGCATAGTGGCTGTGAAGGCACATCTTGTAAAAGTAGTTCTTTCCAGATCTCCCAGTATCATTTATGGATGATGGTGTTGGCTGCTGGGAGTCGACCACTGGATGCTCAATTCCACAACACGTAGTACCTGGCATGGCTCTAGAAGTAGCATAACTGGTAAGCCCTGCATGTTGGAGCAACTGACACATGACATCAGCCACCCAGGTGAGTGATGCCTGGGTTTGTTGTCCTCTGGGCCAGTCTAGCATCCATTTATGCGAGAAACCTAGCCTATCCCCATTCTGGTGTTTCCTTATCTTCTATGGCACTTCACTTTTCTTGTTTGTTGTCCAGTCCTCCATGTCTGTATCCATCCTAAAACCCTTGTGTGTCTGAGTCTAAGTTTTATATTTGCCTGTCTGACCCTCCCACCGACTCTTTTCCCCTATCCCTTTCACAACTTTCCCTCACTATCTTCCCCACCCACTTTTTTATACATGAAAAAGGGTCTATTCTCCCAAGCATTAACCTCCCTTTACCCTACATTTCTTGACTTCTCTGGTTATCCTTGTGTACATCTGCTTTCTTTTCTGCACTTCCTGCTTTCTTATCTACCCTATTATATAAAGACCAGGATTGCCACTGTGGCATATGAATTGATTTGGCCCCACTAATTTGCCTTCCTTGTAAGATCTGTCACAACATCAAATATCCTGTTGTGGCACTGATACAACCACGAGGCAGCCTACCACAACTTTTCCCAATAGTACCATGCTTCTCTTCATTTAAGCAGTCCTTTAGTATGATGCCTATTCAATGTCACTAAATATCTGATTAGCTGTGTGACTCATCACACAGTGAACTTCTTGAAAAATAACACCGTGCAAGAGCACCAATTGTCTCTAAATCCCAACCAAAGTGACCAAATGTAAAAACGAATAACCAAAAACATTTAAATTAAAACAAGCCGTGACTTAAAAAAAAAAAATTAAATCGGCATGGTCTCACTGAATGGTAAACAAAAAGATACGTTTTGAGGGTTATGTGGAAGTTGGCCAGTATAAGCCATTCCTGCAGCCACTGAAGTAACAATCTGCATTAATGTAGTGCATTAATGTAGGGCATGATAAACAAAGAAAAAAAAAAACCCTTAACAATGTGGAAGATTAAAATGGTCATTCTGGTAATATTCCAAACATAGAAATCATATTTCATAGAGTCTGATGCCTAGATTAACGATGGCAGACAGTTATCCAAGATTACATTCAAATTACACGCATTATTCATAAACCTATTGATTGTTGCCACTATAAATAATATATGATGGAATTGGTAATGCCCTGCATCATTCTCAGCTGTCCCTGATTTCACAGCACATCCCTGATTTTACCTGATTTACCCGTGCATCATAAAAAATGTTCGATCTTCTCTTCCAGTAAATCAGTGAGGATGACAGGTATTCAAAAATGTCAGAAGTTAGTGTCATACTTCTTGGTAGAAAATACTCACTGATGTAAAACATTTTTCTGTGAAACAGTAAAATTTAAAAATTGTTTCTGATTGTGCGCCCTTATACCCTCACTATTTTTTGATTCTTGAACAAAAAGTTGAATGCTGTCGAATCACTCAGATGATATGAACTGCCACCACCTCAGTTGTGGACGTATTAAGATTCATGATTGTTGACCCTGGTATAATTTGCAAAGGAATTCACTGTATCATACTGTCTTGGGGAGAGGAGAGGTAAAACTGTGTGTTATTAGCACATCAATGATATGATTAATCAGCCATCCCAGTCATCATAGAAACACTGTAAAAAGCAGCAAAAATTATCAAGCCTTGAGATATTCCACATAGTTTGTGGCAGAAGAGTTTATCTATGTACTTATTGTCTGCACTCTGTACTCACTATGAATAAGAAGGGGTAAATATTTGAAAACCATAGGCAAAAAGCAATATGACTGTAACTGCTTGATTAAAATACCATGATCAATAGTGTCAAAAGCTGTTCACATATCTAGAATGACCAGAATTAAATAACATTGCTGACCTCTACCCATCAGGAGGTCTTGTACAGTCTGGTAAGTTCTGTTTAAGTTCTATAAAGGGAAAAAAAAACACAAATGAAACATTTGCAATGATCTGTTAGCCAAGATTCTTGTTGTGTATAGACATCTTTCATAATAATCTTATTTTAAAAAGGGAAGGTCAAAGAGAGAGAGAGAGAAAGAAGTAATTATTAAAGACAATGGAGTTCAAATGTGTTTTATTAAGGGTCAAAATTACAAAAGCCTCCTTCAATACAGTTGGAAGCATTGGTTTTGTCCTGTTGTCTTTCAGTGTGAATTTTCCACAGAAGATCCAAAAACATGACAGAATAAGACCCCATAGCAGTAGCTATGAGATGTGGTACCAGGGCAGGAACCAGACTAGTGCTACCTCAACTCAACATTGAGGGGGGGAAAACATCACCGATTGGCAGTGACCAATAGGTCGCGAGTGCACTACCTTTTTAATTAAGAAGCCACAGGTCATACTGTTACTTCTTAAATTAATGTTCTCATTACATGTGCTAATAACTGTAGCAGCATGCTCTCTCTGTTACAGTAACTAATTCCCTAAGATATTAAATGTATTCAGTTAAGAAGCTGTGAAACTGCCTCATGCTTCTTAAAAAAAAACAATAGTACTGCATTCACATGCCATAAACACCTGCTGATCATGCCCCATAACACTACTGCAGCAATCTTTTTCTTCACCCTGCCCTAGTGACTGCAGCGGTCTCTTCCTTCATCCTGCCCTAGTGACTGCAGCAGTCTCTTCCTTCACCCTGCCCTAGTGACTGCAGCAGTCTCTTCCTTCATCCTGCCCTAGTGACTGCAGCAGTCTCTTCCTTCATCCTGCCCTAGTGACTGCAGCAGTCTCTTCCTTCACCCCACCCTAGTGACTGCAGCGGTCTCTTCCTTCACCCCACCCTAGTGACTGCAGCGGTCTCTTCCTTCACCCCACCCTAGTGACTGCAGCGGTCTCTTCCTTCACCCCACCCTAGTGACTGCAGTGGTCTCTTCCTTCACCCCACCCTAGTGACTGCAGCAGTCTCTTCCTTCACCCCACCCTAGTGACTGCAGCGGTCTCTTCCTTCACCCTGCCCTAGTGACTGCAGCGGTCTCTTCCTTCACCCTGCCCTAGTGACTACAGTGTCTCTTCCTTCATCCTGCCCTAGTGACTGCAGTGTCTTTTCCTTCATCCTGCCCTAGTGATTGCAGCGTCTCTTCCTTCATCTTGGCCTAGTGACTGCAGCAGTCTCTTCCTTCACCCTGCCCTAGTGACTGCAGCGGTCTCTTCCTTCACCCTGCCCTAGTGACTGCAGCAGTCTCTTCCTTCACCCTGCCCTAGTGACTGCAGCAGTCTCTTCCTTCACCCCACCCTAGTGACTGCAGCGGTCTCTTCCTTCACTCCACCCTAGTGACTGCAGCAGTCTCTTCCTTCACCCTCCCCTAGTGACTGCAGCGTCTCTTCCTTCACCCTGCCCTAGTGACTGCAGCAGTCTCTTCCTTCACCCTGCCCTAGTGACTGCAGCGTCTCTTCCTTCACCCTGCCCTAGTGACTGCAGCAGTCTCTTCCTTCACCCTACCCTAGTGACTGCAGCAGTCTCTTTGTTCACCCTGCCATAGTTATAGCTCTGAAAAGCACAGATGGAGGTATGCTCTATTATTACATCTGCCTCAAACATCATGAAGTCTTCCAGCTCCACAGATCAGGGCAATAAAGCCTTGAGTGTATCCCAGAAGACCTGTTTTCAACTAGTGGTATGAGCATTGCAGAACTGGGAAAGGGTGGATGGGAGTGAGTACCTGCATTAGCTTTCTCATTCTGAGGGGGGAGGGATGGGGCATCTTGGTTTATTGCATTAGTAATCACAGCAACATGAAGAACCTAATGTGCTCAGTGCAATATGCTGCTTGGTTGGGAGGTTGCACATGCACAGAAGCATGCATGCACTTCTCAAGACAGCTATAACAGAGCTTGCAGACTTAGGAGGGGGTAGGGATAGGACTGTTCACAGGAGATACAGACTAGCCTTCTCCCTTACACCAGGCTCTCTCCTCCACCACAGAACAAATGAGCCAGAGGTCTTTCAGTCCAATGCAGGAAAAAAATGAGTTAATTGGGCACATGAATGGGAGCCAGTAGGCTGATTAAAAAAAACAAAAATCCCAAAGTCTCTCCACTTTGGTTTTGTTATGAAATTGGAATCAGGAAGTTTCACCTCATTCTTCTTTTATAACCATAAATGCACCCATAAATAAGGCCATGATATAGTCTCGGCAGTTTGTGGAAGTATCTCATCAGACATATATTACGCTACTGTCTATATCTGTTGCTATCCATAATTAATTTTTATGGGTGTACCCATAACTGTGCATTTTTCTGTTGAAGATAATCAACAGTTAAATATACTTTGAACTGATAGAAATGTGATACTGAATCAGGACTCACAAGCTATGACAAATCAGAAAACATCAAGCCATACCTTGCTGTATATATCAGACAAAAAATACTCATCAGAGGGGTTTAATCGATGAATATCTGAGAGGTTCTTTTTTTTACGAAGGTGGTGCTTATTTGAATAAGAATATTTAATTGGCCGTGTGCATGTGATATGGGAGGTGGATTTGGGGGGGTTCCTATTACGTTATCGAAAGATAACATAATCGAATGATCAAGACTTCGAAATGGCAGCATTTCGAAGATCGCATTGTGGGATCGCAGTACAGTGAGGATTGAAGTATTTGCCCTTTCCTCACTGTAGTGCGATCTCAGAGTTGGAATATATATTTTGTGGGGGGGGGGCACAGCCACCCACAATACGAGCTTCGAAATGCTAGCATTTCAACACTTTGATCGTTCAATTATGTTATCTTTCAATAACGTAATATGAACCCATTTCGGGGTAGGCAGATGCCAACTACACTCCATTGTAAATATAGCTATATCAATTATCTATTCATCTATATAGCTATTTAACTATCTACAATATAGTGTTCTTAAACATAAAATACCCAAATGTTGATGTTGCTAACACTGACTCAAACTAATTAAAAAAAATGAGTTGACAAGCAGCTGTGCATAAAGAAGAGACATAACCTTGGGGTATGCCACTTAAAAGAAATATGCCTTTTGTTTTTTGTAGCGGGAACCCCCCCCCCCCTTTTTGCACTCTCCACTCCCCTGCGATATATATATATATATCTATATATATATATATATATATATATATATATATATGTATGTATATGTATGTATATATATATCTATATATATATATATATATATATATATATATATGTATATATATATATACATACATATATGGATTATATATATATATATATATATATATATATATATATATATATATATATATATATATATACATATACATATATATACATATACATATATATATATGTATATATATATATATGTATATGTATATATATATATATATATATATATATATATATATATATATATATATATATATATATATATACATACATACATATATCTTCCAATTCTACCTCTGTACAGTACTAGGGAAATCCCAGAATTGTAGCAATCTTACCAAACTGCCAAACAACTGGTGGTTGTTAAGATGATTTTTAGTTCATGCAGAGACAGAAACGAAGTTGGTATAGGGTGGGCAGAGCCGCCGAGAGAAAATTCGGTCCCTGGTACAAAGAAGGTATGTGGGCCCTTATACAAAATTCTACACACACGTGTGTGTATATTATTATTTATTTCTAACAATCGTAGATTACATTGATAAATTTAGATAAGTATGTATGGGTATAAATGTAATAATAAAGTAATATATTTATAAAAGTAAAACATGTTTATAATTGCATTTATTGTCTGCTGAACAAAGGTGCTTTCCTGGCCTTTTTCCTAGTGAAACTCTGAATTACATAATCAAAATTAATCTGTTTTGCAAGATCAGACTCAGTACTGAGTCTTGCCAAATCTACTAGTCGCGCTTGTGACATAGTGGATCTTAGAAACTTTTTTACCAGCTTTAGCTTGCTGAATGAGCATTCTGCAGAGGCAACAGTGGCAGGAATTGTCAACAGAATACACAGACCAACGCTTATATTTGGAAAGAGTCCTTCCAGTTTGTACTTTTTCAAGCAATTCAGCAGCTCCAATGGGCTCAGCTGGTTCTCTCCAAAATTTGATCGATGAACAGCTGGCAGATGACTCATCTCCATTACAAAATCTTCACTGATATCAGCAGGATATTGATTTGCCAGTGATTTTGATTTTTCTTTCAGCTCATCTACAGGAATTGTTAGGTACTTCCAGAGGAAGCTGAACTTCTCAGAAATGTTCACTGCAGCATTGAAACGATCTGTGAGTCCACCAATAACATTATCCAACATTACATAGAAAACAGACTTTCTGAAATATGCTTCTCCAGGGGAATCATCTGTTTCATGTTGTTGTGACAATTTGCATCTTTACCATGGAACCTCCTTTTGCATCACCACGACTTCCAGATACTTTAATTTCTATGTGTACATCGGAAGCAACATGCTTAGCTTCACTCCACATACTTTTCCAGCTGTTGCGGAGAGTGTCAGTTCTGAAATCAAGGTTTTTATGTTGGACATTTCAACATCCAGTGTTGCATTTCTGGATTGGATAATGTTGTTACAGATATCAACTGGAACTAATATTTTGTACTATACAATAGACTTTATCACACAAACAAAGGATGTCACATAAGACAAAGCTCCATTAACCTCTGTTCTTGTTTTGGCAGTTACGTTCAGCTTCAAGAGGTCTTCTAATGCTAATTTAATGCCAGGCAGATGGGCTACAAATGGCTTCACACTTTCAACATGGTCTGACCACCGTGTGCTAGATATGCCATGAAGAGAATAGCCATTACCATTCTGCAAAATTTTCCATCGATGTGGCTAGAGCTAAACAAGTTATAAGCAGTTTGTATAGTTCCAAAGTGTGTTGTGGTTTCAGGAATACATTCCGCAGCATCATTTCCACACAAATTGAGTGTGTGGCATCCACATGGAGAAAATATAGCAGTTGGACATTGCTCAAGTATTCTTGCTTGTGCACCTTTATATTTTCCTGACATGTTGGCTGCGTTGTCATAACCCTGTGCTCGGCAATCAGAGTGGAATATCATTGTTTGTTCAAGGTATCCACAATCATCTGTGCTATGTCAGATCCGGTTTTGTCACTGCAGTCAACAAATTTCAGAAATCTTTCTACAATTTCAAACTGGGATTCATTTTGAATTACATAACAAAGCAGGAATGTTGTCTGCTCAACATGAGATGCATCCAGTGTGGAATCAACCATCACTGCTAAGTACTTTGCAGTCTTTCTATCCTGCAAAATGTGTTTCACAAATTCAGAACATTCAGCAATTAACTCATTTTCAGAATCAGCAGAGAGATAATGCACTTGAAGTTGTTTCCCCTTTTCTTGTGACACTTAAACTTGCAACACATGTTCTTTTAGAATTGGATCCCAATGAGATAACTCTATTAGCCCCAAAAAATGTCCATTGTCCTTGTCACCAATGCACTGTGAAGCACCACACAAAGCAAACCCACATTCTCCAAGGAATAATATAACATCAGTGATTTGTTTCATAATGTTGTACCACTTGACAGATTCTGCTGCAATTGATGCCTCTAAGAGACTTTCAATGCCCTTATCAGAAGACAGGCGTCTTTCTAATTCTCGCCAAGCCAGATAGCATTGCCTATGTCTATTGCTTCTCTCATGTTCTGGGATGTGACTACATAATTTTCACCACTTTCCAGCAGCTGACCATTCTTCTGATGATGCAAGCATAGACTTGGGTGCAGAGCTAATGTTTTGTTCCAAAATAATCGGCAGGGAAAACAATATAATGCTTGTTTAACATCACACCAGACAAGCCAATCTCGGACATGTTTCTCACCATTCAAATTTTGAAATGTTAGCATGCTTTCTGGAAAAACTTGGTTATTCATATCTTTGGGAAATGTTTTAGGATTGCCAATATGACCTTTCATAACACAGTTTTCTATATCCAGCTGAGAAGGAACCGCTGTTACAAGAAGTCCAATGTCAATTCCAATGTTACTCTTTTCTTCACCATGGCCAGATTCTGTAGACATTGACATACTCATTGCCTCACTTCTCTTTTCATCACTAACATTCACTTGTTCCTTCAAATCTCCTTTCCTCTCATATCCTCCATCCTCCAAATCCACATTCACGTCATCCACCTTTTGTGCAAGAATCACATTAGGATTTACTTGATATGATGTTTTTTGAAAATCCAAACTGGCTTCATGAGATTCTGTCCTTTGTTTCAGTTCTGCATTTGGCTCACCTTGTTCTAAATCTAAAGTTTCATTTTTGTCAGTTTCTCTTGTTTTGCATTTGACGCCAACTTGAAAGAGTGTTTGCAGTCCTTTTTTATTAATCTCATCACATTTTTGTTTTTCTTTACATTTTTGAGCTCCAGATTTTTGAGATGATATGTTTAAGGCCAGTACCTGAAATGAAATATAGAACATAGAAATTTGCCGTATTGCTATCGAGAATTTTTAGTGGTTCTAAAGTTAGGACAATATTTATTGCTATTGATTTCCGCTAACCATCAAGCCATTTATAGTCTCAAATCTCTCAATGATGTAGACAAAAAGGCATGCGATGTCAGTGGGTCCTTTATGCTACAATTGCAGAATTTACAGGGAACTTTATCTGTGGAATTATTTCTTCCTTCGTTTTCCTGTAAAGTCTTCTTTGCAGTCCATGATGTCAGTGTGGCTCATGTCCCGTTTTCTTCTTCCTCCTGGGATTCGGTGGGAAAGCAAGGAGGAGTAATCCGAGCAATAAGTTTGAAGCTAGGAATGAACACGTGAGAACACTAGTTGATAGTCACTTCCACAGGTTTTTGTTTGTTGACTCTTGAATGCACCGTATTATGCCACTCAAAAGTATTTTATCATTGTCACAGCCTTCTATTGATTCATGCTCACTCATCACTTCGCAATCTTGTATGCGAATGTTCTCGTGCCATTCTTTGTCTTAGTTTGTAAGGACGTCTCCTTCTCGAGACAATGACACGTTTCAGTTTTCATGATGTTTCTTGTGCTTCATTGGGCCCCCTTGAGCTTCAGAGGCCCTGGAGCGATGTACCGGCTGCACCCCCCTCTCCTCGGGCCTGAGGGTGTGAGTGAATACTATTTGATACCCTCAAATGGCCTGTTTTAAGATTTTGAGGGAAACAGGGTAAGGTCACAGATTTTTAAATTGGATCACAGCTTTACATACAAATGTGACTGCACAACTAGTGATTAAAGAACAAATAAAGCTGGGGAACTAGAAAGGACTGCCCCCATTTCCAATTTTTTCATGATGGCCATGGAGAATTTAGCACAAAAAAGCCATCACTTTATGTAGAATACCTCCTGTGAAAGGACATTTTTTTTGAATATTTGCAGATGATTGTGTGTTTGCAACAAATAGGTTGGTAGATTTTTTGAACAATTCAAAATAATTTCTGGGTTGGAATGTAATTGAAATAAAACTTGGTGAGTTAGGGTTCGTAAGATACATAATGCATTAGAAGTTAAGTTAAATACCTGGGTTTGTTGGAAGAAAAAGAGCAGGCCTTACTAATTATAAGATAATATTTTCCCTATTGAAGAATTCATAGGTTCATAGGTTGGTACTAGGCTATTGGCCCTAGGGCCTATACAAGCCTAGCCATAACAATTCCCTGGATATTTCTTCCCACAATATTTACTTCCCTGGACCCCTGTCAAGCATGGTGAATGACATGATCCCTGGGGTGAATTTCCTATCTCCCATCCAATCATCCAGGTTCCTTTTGAAGACGGCCAAAGAGGCGCTCTGCTTGACATGTATGGGCAGTCTATTCCAGAGTATGGGGAGTCTCTGGGTGAGATGATAAGGTTTAGATCCCTGAAGCGTGTGGCTCTGAGGGATTGGGATTTCTTTAAGTGAAGCATGTCCAACATCTCAGGGTTTGACATGGCCTTGTATGTTAAGCAGAAATCACCTCTGAGTAGACAATATGCCACAGAATATAGCTGGATTTTTTTTTAGATGGTCAGCATATGGCATCTGCTTTAGGCCTGTGATTCTTTTAGTGAGGTATTTATGTGGCCTTTCCAGCTGTTGCAGATGTCTTGTGAGGTGCATACCAAATGGGGCGTTATACTCTATAATGGGTCTAATGAGGGATGAGTACAGTGGGACAATGACCTCCTTTTTTCTGGATGAAAAGCCCTTAGTGATGGGGTGTGCCAAATAGGATTTCCTGACTGTTGTGGCGATGTGGTTATCAAAGGTGAGACCACTGTCCACCTCTGTCCCTAAGTCTCTCATCACACTTTCGGTGTTTAGTGTACTGCCACCTATGTGTTAATTCATAGGTACATGTTTTTTCCCAAAGGGGATAGCTATACATTTGTTGGCATTAAGCTTGAGCCCATGGCTCTGGCACCAAGCATCTGTTTCTGTAAGGCCCTTTTGTAGAATATCCACATAATTTGGGGATTCAATAATGGCTCCCAGTTTGCAGTCATCTGCGTACTTTGTTAGACAGAGTTGCTTAGTGTTGGCCTGTACTTCAGAGAAGCAGATGCCAAACAAGAGTGGTCCCAGGACTGAACCCTGAGGCACTCCACTTGTCACTTGTCTGGAGCTGGATTTGGAGTCAGCTAATTTTACAGTCTAGGTTCTGTCAGTAAGCCAGTTGGCAATCCATCGAGGGATGTAGGCATTTAAGCCCAGCTTAGTAAGTTTATCTATGATTCTAGAGAGGGGCATGGTGTCGAAGGCCTTGGCGAGGTCCAGATAAGCTGTGTGGACCACCTTACCCTTGTATACAGCTCTGGAGACTGATTCAAAGAAGTCAATCAGATTCAGGAGACAAGATCTGCCCTTCACAAATGCAAACTGGGTGGGGTCCAGTGTTTGAAGGTTGCCAATGTCTTTGTTTATAAGTTCCATGATAATGCGTTCCATGTCCTTGCAGATCAGGCTCATCAGACTGATGAGATGGTAGTTCCCGGGATCCAAGGTGGATCCTCCCTTGTGGGGTGGGATAAATATAGCTGTGCGCCCTCAGTAGGCACAAAGCCTGAGGTGAGGCTATGATTAAGCATGACACTTAGGTGAGGTGCCATTTCATTTTGTAGTTCAGGTAGTACACAGCCCGAGATGTCATCTGGTCCCATGGATGCTGTATTCTTAGCTTTGGAGAGTGCGGTTTCTACCTGTGTGGCCGTGATTAATGGAATTTGGCAATCTTTTGGTATTGAGATGGACCCTTTAGGGGGTGAGAGAGAAGTGAAGTTGGCACTAAATCGATCTGCCAGGATATTGGCAATATCCTTGGTGTCAGTATATTTAATGCCATTCTGTTGTAGCTCAGAGCAGATCTGAGCATTACCATTTAGATTCTTGACATAACTATAGAATGCCTTTTGGCAATCTTAGGTTACTTTGCAGAGTAGAATGAATCTAATCCAGATGATGATTCTAGCAAGAGATTACCATTCAGTATCTGCCAGTGCATGGAGCTGATACTAGATAGCTGGTGAAAATACAAAGTATAAGCAAAAGATTTATGTGGGATGGGAAAGGCAGTAGGGTAGCTAAAGGGAGACTGAGACTACCTTGAAAGTGTGTGTGTGTGTGTGTGTGTGTGTGTGTGTGTGTGTGTGTGTGTGTGTGTGTGTGTGTGTGTGTGTTGACCCATGCCAGATTTTGGGCTATGTGCTCTAGCCTCTGCAGTGTCAGCTGTTTTTGCATGTGAATCTTTGAACTGGGACAAAGATTTTAAAGCCAGATGGGAGAGCTGCAGAATAATGAGAACTTGGCAGATTTAGGGTTGCTCTGAGTCGTACTTTGGCATCCATGGGGCTATGGAGCAATCACAATATTAAAAATTGAAGGACAAACATTGTATTGCAGAAAGTGGCAAGTGAAGGGAATAAAAGTTCTACATCATCTACTTCAGAAGAAAGAAGTCTGATGAGTGACACAGTTCAGTCTACATTTCAATTGTTGGAGGAAATTTCAATATGAGTAGCTGAAGCAAGCAATGAAGCACTGGATATGAAAAGTAGGAGATGAGGAGACTTTTGATAACAGGGGTTAGGGGCAAGTGGGGCTTCTCTCCCAAGATAAGGGGGAGTGAAGAGAGACTGATGTGCAGTAAAATATACATTTAATGAAACATAAATAGGGAGCAAGATGGACAGAAAGAGTGAGGAGGGAAGAGAGTAAACAAAGTTAAGCTTTCCAAAGAGGACTGGAGCTTTAGTATAAGACACACTGCCCATGGAAGTAACCAAGACATTTCAGTTTTATATAGTAATATGTGTAAAAAGGAAAGGCATTTGCTCTGTAAAATTAAAAATAGTACAAGTAACTTGATCACATCACAACATATTATTACGGCTAAGATAGAAACATTTCTAGAAATATGTATAGAACGTTTCCTATTCAGACACAACAACGATGCTGTTATTTTTCAAAGAAGACAATATGGCCAGAGACATTACACTGGAAGAATTCCAAAATATTCTAGCTAAAATACTAAATGACTCATCACTAAGCCCTGATAGCATTCCATACATCTTCTATAAACAGATGGATATAATATAGTAAAAAATATTTTCCTAAAATATTAAAATAATATTTGGATGATGGAATTCTAGGGGAGGAAATTGGTGAAAGTGTAATTAGGTTTATTCATAAAAAGAAAGAAATATGGGCATTTTTCTAACTGTGGGGTCTATTACTCAATACTATTCACAGGATTATTTGTAAAATTATGCAGTTTAGAGTGAGCATAGTAGCAGGTAATAAATTAAGCAGGGGGATTTCTGGTATCAAAGAAAATCCCGTACAAGATATGTTATTAACAGAAATAATACATAGCACAGGACTGACAAATATTATACGTTATTAGCTTGCGATACTTAAAAATGTTTATGATACCCTTGCACATGATGCAATGTTGAGTATATCAAAATGTTTTAATACAAATGATAACATTAAAAACATAATATGTCATGCATACAATCAGTCTTGGATATATCCTCTTGCAAACAGTTGGTTTGGAAAAAAATCTGATTCAAAAAGGGGAAAAACAAGAGTGTGCTATTAGTTGTTTATTATTTGGCTGGATTATGTCAGCTATAAAAGAAGGGCACCATTTAAAATATAAAAAGCAAGAATGGAAATCATTTCTCAGTTGGTTTTGTCATTATGTTTATCATATGCAGATGATTTGTGCATTAGAGTTGGATAATTAGCCTGGTTACAAATGTTTTTAAAGATTTTGAATGTCAATTAAATAAGATTGTATTTTTTTTAATTTGTAGAAACGTAAAGGCATTAGCTGTGCATGTTTGTCTGAATTTATGAATATATAATTTATTCAACATGATGTAAGAATAATATGAATAACTTTTAGAAATAAATTATTTTTATATGAACAATGGGGAAATATCATCAATATGCTTATACCTGACTTATAAAAATGGAGAGTTTTAAAAATGTCATTTAGAAAGAAAGTTTACATCTTACATTCTTTGATACTTGGAAAATTGAGTTACTTTGGAATTATATTTCTGTAAAGAAAATATTCTATTATAAGATGTTTGTATCTATATGGAAAAAAAGATTAAATCTCATTAAAAGATATCTATTAGGTAATCATCTGAAATCTTGGAACCTGCCTCAGCAAGTCCAGAAATATGGAGACTGAATGGCCCAAGTAAAAACCAAGTTCGATATGACTTTTACTTGGAATATTCCCTTGCCTCAGAGGTATGCAATCTCTGAGTTGGAATATATATATATATATATATATATATATATATATATATATATATATATATATATATATATGGCTCTACTTTAGTAGATTGTACTTTTACTAGTTCGAACCACATATGGCCGAAACCATGTGTTCGAACTCGTAAAAGTTCAAACACTGACATAAAACCATATAAAACCAAAAAAACACAAAACTAAATGGAGTAAAACTGTATGGAGATCTCCATTCAGTCAGATCGGACTTTTACAAGTTTGAACATATGGTCTCGGCCATATGTGGTTTGAGCTTATAAACATTCAATCTGCTGAAGGGGACCCATATATGTGTGTATATGTGTGTGTGTGTGTGTGTGTGTGTGTGTGTGTGTGTGTGTGTATAGTGCAGGTGGGCTTCAGTAGGGAACCATGCATTATATTCTATTATATTATATAAGATACTGATGGTGTTTTAGGAATGCTAAATCATTTTGTATATCTTGCTTTGTTGCATCAGCATTATTTAAAACAATTACAAAATGAAGAACATTATATTCTTGTATATCTATTGTGGGAAAAGTCTGCAGAGGGGTGGGAGCATTTACTTCATGGAAAGTACTAGTTAATTAATCAGGAATTTGAAGACAAAATAAGAAGTTGGAAATGATATGATTAAGTGGTTTACTTAGAAGAAAATTATAGTATGAATTTATCATTGACTCATGCTTATAAGAGAAACCAGAAAGTTCCTGATATTTATCATTTTGTTTGGAGAGTAATGCTGTAGAAACTCACAGTTAAAGTACAGATGAAGTATAAGACACAAACTGAAAGGATCTATGGATATTTGCTAGGTTGAAGAAACTACTTAACACACTTTAATGTATTGCCAAAGAGTTCTGGTGTTTTAGAAAAGTGAATATGATGCTTATAGCTTACAAAATATAGGTCCAATAAAATAACATTAGACATTTTGATCTCTGGCAACTATAAATTGCCATCTAAAGATGATTGCAATCAACATGATAAGCTGTTTTTTTACTGCTATAATGTTTATATGAATTACTAGAGGTGATGCTTTATTGCATAATAAATTATGGGACAGTGCACTTATTATGGGAAAATGCAAATGGTGGCTGTGGTAAAATGCTGTTATTTTGATAACTTGTAGTGCAATATTTGTTGTACTTTCTTGCTGTTGTTTATATTCACCTATTTCTTATTGTGTGTGTGTATATATACATATATATATATATATATATATATATATATATATATATATATATATATATATATATATATATATATAAAATATATATATATATATATATATATATATATATATATATATATATATATATATATATATATATATATATATGGGTCTACTTCAGTAGACCAAACTTTTACTTATCCGACACTGAAGTTTCCCAGAAAGCACCAATAATTTCTTCAGAAGACCGACATGCAGAACAACGATTTCGCACACTAGGTAAGTAACCTCTTGCTTGGGCATCCTGTTGAACTTTGCCCCTTAACTCTCGCGGTAGTGCAATCTCAGAGTTAGTATATTTAGCTAGGGGGGATGTGGGGGTCGAAGACCCCAACATCGGTGGGTTTAGTTAATTGTTTTTGTTCAGAATGACCAAGCGGTTACTTACCTCACATGCAAAGTCAGTGTTCCAGATGTCGGTCTTCTGTAGTTGTTGGTGCTTTTGTCTATGACAAGTAAGTGTCGTGTAAGTAAAACTTCGGTCTACCAAAGTAGATATATATATATATATATATATATATATATATATATATATATATATATATTTATATGGGTGTACTCGACCCAGCGAAAGCTCACTTTTGAGAATTGCAAGTGAGCGAATCCACTTCAATGAAAGTGCATTTCAGCAAAAATGCACTTTCACGAATTTCACTTCACCGATCCACAAAAAATCAGGAAATAAAACACACTACACACATTTTTGCACCCCACAATCCCACTACTTAAATATACCTACTCAGAGATCACACTACAGTGGGGAAAAGGGTATATTCAGTGAAGTAAAATTTGCAGAAGTGCAGTTTCGCTGAAGTGGATTCGCTAACTTGCGATTCACAAAAGTGAGCTTTCAATGGGTCGAAGTAGACCCATATATATAATTAATGTGTATATTGCTGTGTAAAAAGTTCCTTTTCTCTTTTCAATAAGTGACTAGAGTATTTTACATCCACCTGAGCTACCACTAACTCAGGCAGATGGGACATCAGTTTAATATCTCAGTCAAAGAACAGCACACTCAGGAGTGCAGCATCTCCTAACACTGCACTGCAGTGTCAGTAATGGAAAATGAATACAATCCTCAGGAGCTGAACTAAAGCACACAGTCTTTCACTCTACCAGCACCAAAGGTGAGTGCTATACTTGTTGATACACTGATACTCAAAGCCATTGATATAGTTGGTTTAGTATAGATTTAAGTATGGCTCTCACTGAATTGGATAAGAAATGTACCTACTAAATTCTTTGTGTTAAATGGCTAGGGTGTATATGTTCACCCAGTCTACCAGCCTATTAAAAACTATGTAACTCTAAAGCTATGAATTATAGAATTAGAAGTTGCCACTGCACTTTGACAAAGTGTCAAGAAGTGGTTAGCCAATCAGTGAGCATCTGTTAAACTTGTTGCATAACTTTTCTTATATACATCAAGCATGGTCCAGCAATCATAACAGATGGCATTCATTCTTGAATTAGAGTCGATCCCTGATGATTTCTACCTATAACTCCTATATCCTACTCTGTTCTGCATCCTGCTGTTTTTTCCTCATATTGCCCAAGCATCTGACTGTACCGCCTCCAGCCCCTTTCCACATTATACATGCATTTTCATCTCTCACACCTCTCACTTGTACTGTCCCTAAAATACTACTTCATTAACACACACACTACTCCACCACTTCAGTAATTGTATAGATTGAGCTGACAGCTGTATTACTGAGCATGTACCAAAAAAAATGTTTTCTGAACTTTTTTTACTGTACTTCTCGTTTATTAAATATTGTGTATATATATATCTCCTGATCTGATGTACCTTAATTATTTCTGTATCTTGGACTGTGAATTATTATGTATTGCAAACTGTATGTAAAGTACAGTTTTGTACCTACCATAAATGTAGATGTTCGAGGATTCCATTGCTGCAGTCCTTACTATTGGGGTATAGTCCATCCAGAGTCGGCAATATACCAGTATAAGGCTTGATTCGGCGTCAGGCGCATTTAGACTGGACGCAGTACGGCCAGGGTACTAACATGACACCGCGTCATATCAGTATTTTCTTTTTCTTGCCCCAGATGACAAGAGAAGAAAAAGAAAAAAAAACACAAAAAAACAAAAATAATATATATAAAATAATAAGAATAAAAACAACACCCACAACCACTAAAAACACCAGAGGAGAGGAGGGAGAGTGGAGAGGGAGGCAAAGGAATGACTCTCGTGGAATCCGACATTTATGGTACAAACAGGTACTATGTTCTTTCATGTTCTCCCTTCCCTTTCCCTCTCTTGGTGGTAGAATACAGAGTAGGTGGTAAGGGGTAAGGGCAATAAGCAAAAAAGCAGGAAAGCAGGAGCTGAATGCAAACCAGCCTGCAACAACCAGCCCAAACCAGCCCTAGACTTCTAGAGGTAGAGCTTAGAGGAGAAAGTATGCACTGAACTCCAAGTAAAGTAGCTGCTTCAAGGTTGCCACTCCCTTACAAACCCTGAGAAGCCCTGTAGAAAAGAGAAATAAAGTTGAAGAAGAAGCTGGAACCTCCTTGCCATGATGGGAATAAATAAAAAAAACAATGAGCCAATCCAAATAGAAATAAACAAAATTGTTTGCTAGGCATTCAAGAATAATTCACAACAAACAACAAAAACAACTGCTTTGAACTGCTAAAACTGCTTTAATTGCCTAAATGTTGCAGAATGTACTTAGTAAAAAAAACATGCAAATTAAAATTGACTTTTCTGGGGTTCTGCATTAAAAATTATAAAAATATTTCTTTTAAGTAAAGGAACAACAAGAAACCACTAGAAAAATAAGTAGGGAAGGATTAGAATGAAGGATTAAAGGATCCTTATGGAAAAGGAAAGGCCTGACAAAAATATGACGCATCAAAGGCTCCTCTGCCAAACAAAAAGGACAAGATTGCCAAAAGCTTGCAAAAGCAATACCCAATTCTTAATATTGTCATAAAGTAAAGTAGAGAGTAAGAGCAAAAAACAAAGTTTAATTCAGGCAAGTAGAAGATAAGTGGAGCAGAAAAGTATTTCTTAGCTCCTATAAAAACAATTATATCCTCCAATGCAGCACAAAATTCTGCTGCAATCATAAGTGACGAAGCTGGTGGCAGAAAATGAAAAATGAGAGAAGAATGCCTTGTTGATGTAGTGTGAGCTGAGATTGCTGCACAAGCAATCTGCAGTAAAGACAAGAAAGAGAAGAGTCAGCAAGAAAACACCAAATTCTAGAAGCCTCCAAAAATTACATACACTAAAAAAAGGCCTAGAAATCTCCAAATTTCTTTTTTTTAAAACACAGGATAGAAGTTGAGACCTGTTGTTTAACACAGAATATGCCAGCTTGTCAGATGAAGAGAGGTTTCAACACATTGAGCAGGAGACCGTCAGGCTGTCAGATGACAGATGTGAGGGAACAACATGACCCAGAGAGTGACCGTCGACATGGAGAGTTCAGTACCAGACCTGCATCAACAGTCTGCCCTGTGAACTCCAAACTTGTACCTTGGCTGTCTTGGAGTGTAGAGGCACTGAACCAAATTGGAAGAGACCTGTCCTGGAAGAACTGAGAGCCAATGACTTTCTAACGAGAAGTATTAAACCATTTGAAAGAAGGAGTTTAGTGGGAAAGCGCTGCAATGATGAAGGTGGGTTGTGTTTAGTGGAGAAGCAATGATGGTTGTAGCTTGGTGATGACACACCCACTTTCAAGCATGTGGTGTCTGTGGAGAAGACTTGTAAAAAGTGAGATCTATGTGGTTTGAGGAGTTCACTAACTGTTTCTACAACTGTTGGCTGAAGATCACTTGAAGAGTTAGGGGATTTGTGATAATGTCCTCCCCATAAAGGATTAGCCTGCATAGAGGATAAGAATGTGTCTCTTCCTGTTGAAGAGCAGAATAGTTGAGCTGTGTTGTTGCCCTCAATGATTGCATGCTGAGATGACAGAGCACTGACCTGTTAACATGGACAAGTGTGATAGTAGTGTGACATGTGTGGTGGTGTAGAGTTGTCAACTCTGATGTGGCCACTAGTTGTGTCTGAAAGAAGCAACACCTTGTATGGCAGAAAATCGTCCTGAAATCTGGTGAATATGTATGAGCTGACCTGTGCGGGCTGCAGTTGAGAGGCCACTTTACATAATTGAGCTCACCAAAACATGTTGAGTGACCACATCCAAAGTCGGTGAAATTGAATCTCTGGCCGGGTCACAGAGCTCTGTACTGTTTAGGTGACATTCCTTTGTTAACCACTACATTCCTATTTCCATTTGCGGGAACATTTTAAAAGCAAGTGTCTAAATTCGGCATGAAGTGTTACATTACATTTTGAGATACCATTGTAACTTCCTCATATGCAGTTTGGCATTGGGAAGCACCCATTTGTGAAGGATTAAAAGACAGAAATGCTTAAGGACTGTCTCTGCAGGACAGAGAGTGAGATGGATGTAAAGATGGAGACTGCTGGAGCCACTCTTGTCACAAGGATGGGCTACTGGATCCTTTCAGTCAAGGACTTTGCTAGAGCATCTTAAGTGAGCTATATTACGTCTTAAAGACAGATAGCAACTCCAGTTGCAGAGCTACTATAGATAGCACTTGAGCCAGAATCACAGAGTATAGAATATTGGGGATTTGAACTAAGGTCTTCCTGCTAGTAGATGTCAATGGATAAGGAACCTTGAATATGAATCAGCAGGAGAAAAACCAGCAGGAAGCTAAGTAAGACTGAGCCAGATACTTTGAGAATAAGTTGGAAGAAGAGATCTAAAGTTACCATCCAGTGATGCAACTCTAATCTCAGGTAAGAATTCAAGAGTGACATCCCAGTGACTTTCCCTGATACTCTAAGAAAGAGAAGTAAGATCCTAATCTTCCTGACATCTGTAAGTCCTACTATAGTGGAAAATGTAGGAAAATCCTAGTCCTTCTCTCACCATCTGAAGCTGCTGTTGGAAAATCCAAGATCTTTCTGAGGGAGAAATTGATGAAAAAAGGAGCTGGAAATAAGACCCTTCCAATACTGAAGACAGTGGAGAATCTAATTCTTCTTCCCTAGGGAAGGGGAGAATCAATCCCCTACCCCGCCCAGACATCTATCTAACTAGATTAGAGTTCTGAAGAGAATCTGTCTTGGAGTAATTAAATCCCACCCCTTCTAAAAGAAAGAGTAAGACTTCCAGAAAAGGCAGTGTCACCCCTACTAAACCAAAAGTGACCCTCAGGCAACTCACTTCTTGCTGAACTAGGTGAACCTGCCTGCCTCTAGCAGGAATGCCTTGCAACCGTAGAACTCTACTCCATACTCTTTAAAACTGCATCCACAGAATCCAAACTCCATTATGTCCTAGACTTAGACCTCCAAAACTCCTATTAACAAAAATCTGTTAATGCAAAAAAATCTTTAACTTGCATGCAGCCCACTTCGTTGCAGTCCATTTCTTGCAAATTTGCAAGCACAGTGACTCAAAACCTGTCCTCCATTTCTGTGCCTGCATGCTCCAGTACTGTAACAATCCCACCTCCCACAGTTTCCACTACAATCAACAAAATCCACTTCAGAGAAACTTGTGGCGATAGCAACGAGTTTTTCCTGCACAATTTCAAGAAACCATTGCCTAACCTTGGCATACTCAGCGCCTTTCTACACAGCAAGAAAATCCATTTTTTACCACAGAGGTGAAATTTCTTCCTGCCCTCAGAAACAGGGTAAAGGGAAGCCTGACTTTTACATTTTTAACCTATCCTAGCAACAACTTTCAATTTCAAGCCTTGTGGGGAAAGAGAGGAACAAAGTATCCTTTCATCCAATCCACCTAATCCCATCTTCTTGCCTCTTTGTCAGTGGAGGGGAACAACATCTTTACTGAAACAGACACTTTAGGCCCCCAGTCCTCGCAGAGGGGGTAAAAAGGCAGGACAAGTAGGAAAAAACAACTCATTTAGGCCAGCCTGAAACAGGAGTAGGTATAAAGTCCATTTAAAGCCAAGCCAATCAGATCAGCCAGCTCTTAATGAAGCTCCTCAGGACAGGTCCCAGGAGGGCAGCTTAAACAAACCCCTCAAAACAGGCAAAGGGCTGCAAATACTCATCTTCCACAGAGAGATTTCCTGGCCCCTGATAATCCTCAAAAAAATTCAAAAATCTAATCCCATCTTATGCTCTTATCAGATCAGGGCCTTCCTGGGCTATTGATATAGTTCCTCAAGGAGTGGCATCTTTCACATACTCTAAAAGAAGGAGGAGAACAGAAGAGCTTAGGAAGAGAGGGAAGAAGCTAAGTGAAGTTGGTTCAAAACACCTGAACTTGGGCCTGCCTCCTGAGGAAGTACCAGGAGGCACTCTGGAACCTCTAACCCCTAAACTCAAGCAAACTGAGTCTATGCCTCCTGAGGCCTAAGTAGGAATCCTGTAAAGGTGCTGAAACTGCCCTAGAAACTTCCCTGTTGGCCTACTTCTAAAAAAAAGCACTGGCTCTAGAAGCGGTCTATAACTACTTTGCATCAGCCCAGGCCTAGAGGTTTTGTCCTGCCCTAAGGAAGGGGAGCATAATGTTTGTCCGAGCTACTCATAGAAACAGTAAATTTTCCGCAAGCTCCTCTCTTCTAAACACCTGGTAAACCCTCTGGCTCCATCCTAACTTGAGTTATTTCTCCCCTGAGACCAACCAAAGACTACTTTGGCACAAAAAAAGGGCTTACATGTTTGCAAGTAAACCATTAAGCAAGAAATGTTGCAAGATATAACAATTTTATCGTATTTTCTAATACATGCGTAAATTCGGCACATTCTAACTGACTCTTAAAACACCGTTATTTTCTGACTGCAACGCAAAAAATCTACATAATGTATTCAGGCCCTAAACAAAAAAAACTGACGCACCGGAATGGTCATGCAGCACATTTGAGCCAACCAAAAAACTATATTATCAACGCCTGACCCCTATGACTACACTCTGGGCACACGCTCTGCGAGGGACTATGCCTTATACCAGGAAATACTTCAGGGGGCCGAAGCGCCAAACTCCGTTTCGAAATACTTCTGGGATCCAACCTGCAACTTAGCAGGATCTGGAGCTTTTCTCCTTGGGTCTCCACTAAAAATGGGTTTCTAACCCAGCTGGACTAATCCAGTTAACAAATGTCAAGAAATAAACAAATAAATAAATAAACTACATGTGTTAGTCATGCGGAAGACACTTTTGTGGAAGGGAGGTGCCAAGGCTGATAAGGGATTCCTTCCTTCACGAACTACACTAAACTGATTGCACCAATTTAGTATCATTGCTTCTTTTGCAGTATCATAGAGAAGAGAGAAAAGGTAAGGGTAAACAATGGCAAAATATTTCCAAGCTCGTCTGTGAATACATATGTCAAACACAAGATTTGAATAAAAAATTAAAAATAAATGTTCAAAGGACACGGTGCAAGATGAATATTATAGTGTACACTTAGATCTTTTAAATTACACTTGCACAACTGACACTAAGGTAACTGTACACTTAGATACCGTTATAAAGGTTGCATAACAATATCTGATATAACAATTTGAAATATGACAACTTTATTTCCTCATATTAGACTCAGTAGTGTTATTTCTTTTCTGCGAATGAACTGTTATACATCATAATGGAAACAGTTAAATTACAAAGCAATGATAGTGAATTAATTAATGGTGTAGCCTCTGACAGCTGGGTCTTAAGAGTTCATTAATGGTTAGCTTTAATCACTAGATTATGCCATAATGGAATAGGAATATTCCAGAGTGGAACGTGTCATTTATTACATGTAGGACACAGAGAAAAACAATATGATACATGTGCTAGTATGTACTTGGTCTCTTTCTGTCTTGCTGTCTCACAAACAAAATCAGAAGAATGCAACATCTGCATGCAGCCATATTCTACTGAAGTAGAAAAGGGATTCCTAGGAGCTAATTGTCATTTTCTTGCCACGTTATGCACCTTTGTAAGATGTGCATGTGAAAGCAGCATTTATTATTTGTTGATGTGATGCTGTATGATTATCTTCCATTGTCAGTGTCATGCAAGATGAAATTAATAAAAAAAAACTATGAAATTGACAGCTGATGGACCTGGGTCACAGATACGGCTCATTAACCACTTTTCACAGAAATCAATCGGCAATATTACAAGAACTTGTATGTGCTGCTGGGTGTGTATTGGGGAAATTGCATTTAGCACAATTCAGAATAATGCTTTGGTAATATAGATTAACAGGGCACCTTCAGTACATAATCAATAACATTAAAGCAATCTATTTTACTAGGACTTCAGGGTTTAAGAAAACAATACAGGGTATTTTCTTGCTTGTTAAGAATGCATTTTCATCTTAATTTGATTATCTCTAAGCCTTTTTTTCCCCCATGCAACTTCCAACTCAAGATGCAGTTTTAATAAACAGTTTAAGCTGTGAAGGTCAAAAAGCACGAATATGTATCACTATAATACATACACACATACACACACACACACACACACACACACACACACACACACACACACACACACACACACACACACACACACACACACACACACACACACACATTCACTCACAATGTTTTACAAAAAACTTTGCAAAAAAAATGACAGGCTCGAGACTGATACTAAAGTGCTAAGTGAAATTAGTTTATGCTAAAAGATGTTTCCTGTTGAAAGGTTCATAGGTCAATACTAGACCATCAGTCTGCACAACATATGTAGCCTAGCCAGAACACACAGCAGCAGGTGTACCTCCTTGCCTTAAGTAGGGGCTCACAAGACAGGTCCAAGGAAATTTATGAATGGCAACCAATTGCTCAGTATAGCAAGGGTACAGAGGGGGTTTATTGTGCAAGCAGGATATGTGATGGGGAAACAACTTCTCATGCAGATGGGTTCTATTAATTGGTTGGTATAGATTAAGGCCTCTTGTATGGGTATTTGAAGATATATTTGTTTTACAAATATGCACAAGGTCAAGAAAAGATGGGTTTTTCAAATGGGTAAACAAAAATTACTATGAATCAGTCTGTATGACAGAGAAAATAGTGAAATTATGATTCGTCATGCTGGGTACCTAAGGGAAATAAAGGCCTTTCATGTTTTGTTGGTTGTGTGTCTGTGTTGTCTTCTAAACTGTTTGATATTTTCAGTAGTTACATTCCAAAGGGGGGCATTGTATTCAATAAAGGGAAGGGTGACAGATGGATATACTGGACGTAGGCCCTCCTATGCTATGAAAGAGAGAACTTTGTTAAATGGATGAGACAGAAGGAATAGAAGTTATAATGTATTAAGCAAAGTCTGTTGTAGGATTATTTTGAATGATGACACTGAAACCACATATAGAAATGAGCAAAGGGTTTACCTAACTGCAACTGTCATGCCTTGTTTTGAAACTTCTTTGTCAAAATTAGAACTGAATCTGCAACTCCTTGCAGTGTGTTTCATATTCCTTTACAAGCCAGTTTTGGTTTTATCATTCAAAACATGGATCATAGGGTACATCAAAGAAAGAAGAGCCTCTGACTTTCAGCTACCAGTAGCACGTTTTTCTTAAAGACTCTGTAAGTATTGTAAACTGCAGTACTTAAATGCTAGCACTCAGTGTGCCTCCTTTGATAATGATTTGTGAGCTGACTGTGTGGTGGAACAGATAAAAGTACAGTTAGGAATTTTTTAAGCAGTGCGCTTGTCTCTTACAAAACTATAACTGTTACTAAGGACGTGCATACAGACGTTCAACTAACTGCCATGCCTATGGCCACTGCTTGACTTGGCCCTCTGAGCTTCTGTAGATTAAATAAATTTCCATCTTTAATCACACATTTTACAGCACAACCTTAAGAGAGGACTTTTTTTGTTTATACACAGTGTGTTAATTTATAAGTTTTTGGTGGACTTCATTTACACAAATGCACATTTAAGTTTGCATAACCATAGACTTTAGTTTTAATGAGCACACACTTCAGAATTCTAGGATATGTACTTTCAGACCTTTTTCTTCTTATTATTACACTTAAGAGAACATCAGCTCAGTAGACTGAACTTTTTGTAGATTAGTGGCATGTTGCTAGCTGAAATGTACAAATGAAGTATTCTGACAATTGGTCCATCACTTAATCACTGTCAGTGTTTGTAAGTGCTGATGTCTATGTTCATATTTTACGTAAATGTGGTTGCAGCAGATGGAACATATTTTGAATATGGCTACAGTTAAGTGTTCCTTATCTTTATTTCCTTCTTATTTGCTGTTTAATAAGCATGTGGGTAGGCTGGTTCAAAGACCTTTTCCAGCCACAACACAGTAATAGAAATACAGTCAGTGTAGGAAGATAAGCAGAAAATGATACTGCTACATGTATCCAATAAAGAGTAACAGATTACAACTAAAGTACAGGGTAATAAAATGACATAGAGGAAACATTTGACTTTAAAACCTAAACAATGAATACAGCTTAGAAAATTAATAAGTACAATTTAGAGAAGCTATATGGATGGGTAAGAGCAGTTCTGCATTGTCATTGAAGAGGTGTATTACTAACCACTGTCTCTAAAATATTTGCATTCAGTATTGTTATGGAGATGTTCAAACAGAGCTTTGTTTTAAATCCACAAGAGGTTCCTTACACCTAAAATCCAAAGCCCTTTCCTTTCATTATGCTCCACCAAAGTGGTTTTAAAAGGAAGCCTAGTCAGTGAGATAACAACCTGAGAGTTTCATAAGGAGTACTGTTGTGCCCTAAAGAGGAGTAATCTTTTTAAAGGAGGACAATATTCCTATTTTGATACTTCTAACAGTGTGCTTAGTAAATATGTTGATCTTACAATGATTGGGTGCCAAAAATATTTCTGCAAAAGAAAGCAATGCTGACAATGATCGTAATCAAGTGGAGCAAATCTTATTTTCTGTAGTTTGTAATCTATGTGTATGGCATGCATATAGTAAAGACAAAAAGGGTAGACCAAATTCCAGTTTGAGAGGCAAAGGCCACTGTAGCTATTCCAGAGAACAGATGGGACATTTTATAGCAGAGTTTCAGTTGTAAAAATGCTCAATAAATGTTTTTTATAAGCCTAGCCTTGCAATCCAACCAAATTGTGTGTCCCTGTGTATCACGGATCTTTATTGGGGGGGGGGGGGGTGTTAGTTAGAAAGTTCCTAATAGTTATGAGGGCCAGTTGAATTAGTTTGGGCATTACTGTCTGCCTCTGTCTATCAGAGCAATGTGGGCCAGACCAAGTGTTAATTTCTGATTTCCCATCCATTAGTCATGGTTACAATTAAAAAGTTTAGGGAGAGACTCTGCTTCACATGGATGGGGAGCCTGTTCCATAGCATGGGGATCTTCCAAAACACATATCTGTCTCTTCAACATGTCTTATTTATGTCATAAGCAACATTTCTGATGCTATTTGTTTTGCAGATGTGCAATGGGTAAGTCACAGTTGGATCTTAGGAAACCTTGTATCTAAGCATAGATCACCTGTCAGTAACCTGTAGAAGACAGACTACAGAGATAGGGCTTTAAGGTAATCAGAGTAGGACAATTTGTTTATACTCTGCATTGTCTTGGTAAGAAAGAGCTGTGGGCCTTCCAGCTGTTGCATATGTTTAGTCAGGTACACCCCAAAATGGGCATTATACTCTATGATGGATCTGAGGAGGGCTCATTAAAGTGGCATTATGACATCCTTGGTCTTGGATGCCATGCCTTTACATACACGTTCAGCAGCCTAGAATGATTTTCTTACTACTTTGGCCACATGTTGGTCAAAATCCAGATTACTGTATACATATGTTCCCAGATCCCTGACTACTGCGTCAACTCTTAGGGGTGTCTTATCGGTGAAGTAATTAGCCTCTGTGGCAGTTTTACCAAATGCTGCTACACTGCATTTCTTGGCATGGAGTTATTTTGGCACCAGTTATTTGTCTGCATTAGATCATCTTGTAAGATGTTTGTGTCATGAAGAAATCTATGATATCTCCCAATTTAAAGTCATCTGTGAACTTTGCTAGCAAAGGCCCTTGACATTAGCATTTACCTCCAAGATGTAGATGGCAAATAAGAGTGGTCCTAGCACAGAGCCCTGAGGTACCCCACTGGTGACCAGTCTTTTGTGGAGATGGTATCACCAGTCCTGTCTTCCTGGGTCCTGTCTGTGAGCCAGCTGGTGAGTTATGTAGCAGTGTATGGCCAGTTTGGTAAGTTTGTCAACTATACCTAAGTGGGCATTGTATAAAACACCTTAGCCAGGGACAGGTAAGGCATTATGCACTGTTTTCCCATCATCCATTGCCTTGGTGACCTTTTCAAAGAAGTCCACTAGATTTAGCAGTCATGATCTTCTCCTGACAAAGATAAATTGGGTTGTTTCCAGTGTCTGAAGCCTGCCTTTGTATTTGTTAATCATTTCCATGATAATTCATTCCATGGCTTTGCATATTAGTCTAGTCGGACTAATAGGTCTGTAATTTCTGGAGATGCTAGATGGCCTACCCTTGTGAAGTGGGGTAACCACTGCAGTCCTCCATTCTCATGGTACAGAGCTTGTTTTGAGGCTATAGTTTAAAAGTAACACAAGGGATCCTGATAGGTCATGTTTCCAGCTATTAATTAGGCATCCTGGGATACTGTTAGGGCATAATGAGGCTGTGTTTTTGTCCTTAGTGAGTGCCATCAGGACCTGCTGCCTGTTAATAGTTGTGGGGGGTTATGCTAGTATGTATTTCATGGGGCGAGGCAGGGGGATTGGAGGTGAAGGTTAAGCTGAATTTGTCAGCCAGCAAATTCACTATGTCGCTTTTCAGTGAAGGTGGCACCATTAACCACCAGTTCAGCACACTAATGTGTGCTGCCTTTGATGTTTTGAACATAACTGTAGATGGCCTTGTTGCTGTCTATAACCTGTGAGATGATATCATCTTGAGAGTTTCATAAGGAATATGCTTGTCCCCTGAAGAGGAGTAATCTTTTTTAAAGGAGGGCAATATTCCTCTTTTGTTACTTATAACAGGGTGCATTTGATTGTACACTAAGCTCAGTACACTGAGTGGTTGTTATAGATCATGGTACAGTCAGGATAAGGGAATATTCCCTTTTCCCTACTGTAGTGCAATCTCGGAGTTAGTATATATACGTAGCGGGGGTATGGGAGGTGCAGGGGGGCTTCACTCTGGCCAAACCATGCCAACTGTGGGTAAATCCAGCATTACCTACACCCAGCAGTGAGTTAGTGCTATGATATTCATTGTAATAATTCACACATACTCATAATCCGTACTTTGATATAATTAGTATACATGGGTAGACATTTTCTTAGAACTTCTAACTCATAATCATTTGTTATCAGTATAAAAAGTGAGTGTATACCCAGTGTAACACAGGTATATGTTTCAGTGTTATTTTCAGATTTCCATAGTGCAGGCTTATGTAAAAAGTAAGCACTATCTTTAATATAACTATCCACTGGTATTTCTCCAACTTGTTTTGTAAACATGCTGCATGAGACTGAGGTGTGTAAACATTTTAATGGGTCCCCATTTATCACTAGTTCCTTAATCTTTTCTAACTGGGGTGTCCACAGGGTGGTTTTGTTATAGTCCCTAATCTTGTGCCCAGTGAATATTGGTATAGACTCCTGCTCCCAAGCAGCTATGAAATGGATTAAGTAAGTAATCAGACAATGAATGAGTAAACAAATACAATTATTATTACCATCCTTAGCATAATACCCAATAAGGTCAACTGCAAATATTATAACCATGCTTAGCAAAGTGCCCAGTAAAGTCTATCTCATCTAATGTCAATACTTTTTATAGAGCAAAAAAAAATAGTAAGATATCATAACCTGGATGGGAATATTAAAATATGACTAAATTTGGTCTACATAAATAAAAAAATATGTGTTTGAAATTAAGGAGAATAAACCATCAACAGAAATAGAAATATGTGAATTTACAGGAAAAAAAGGATAAACTATTTACAATTCAAAATAAAAGTCTAGACAAGGGTAAATCCGAAGGAAAATCAGGATAAACAGTAACAAATAAACCACAGAATGCTCATAAATCAGCAGTGAATGTACTTTATTCAAAAATAAATCAATGATGTCATGACCAACACTTTCATTCACATGGCACTTCTTCAAATCAATGATATAATTTAAAGCAGCACTATTTAAACACAGTTATTTCATACCCCCAAAAAGGTTACACTAATAACTTAATGCTCTTTTTTCGTGACTGGTTTTAAACTATAATTAATTTACTTTGTGGTTAAAATAAAAAGAGAATCAGAACAGAGCAAAGAACAGAACCTGGCAAGATGCTAGATGAAATATTGGGGTGGGGGTTGTACAGTCAGATGAGGTCATGGAGATGAAGACTACTGTGCTGGGTAAGGATCTTTGAACCAGACAAGTGAATTAGGAGAATCTGACATCAGACAGTTTGATAAGAGAATGGGATTGACTGCAAGGTCAAAACTTAACTTTAAAGGACAATAAAATTTGTACTATTATAGATGAGATATGTTACTGTATACAAAGCTGTATTCCTGTAGAAGGTAGGTCTGAAGACATACTGGGAGTCAATCAGAGCAAAGAAAGGAAGCAGACGGTTCAAAATCTGTGTATCAAATAAGTATTTCAAGATCTTAGCCAGATGTGGGAAAGTGGATCTTACCTGAAGGTGTAATGGGACTCATATACCTTATATCTTAGACAATGATATAAATGAATCCAATAAAACTTTCCTAACTGTCCTACATGGCTTTGCACTTCCTAGATGGAAGAGATTGAAAACTAATAATGCAATCTGTCTATCCAAAAGGGGTAGAATGGTAATGCAGGATGGAGGAAAAGCGTGGAAATAATGGCAAAAATATAAAACATCTCAATATCTTGAAAACTTCAGAATGTTTCACAATCATGCTAAAAAGTAAATAAATTAAGAAAAAAACATATACTATAATAACTTTCAGAATAATACTAAACACAATCCTAAAAAATGTTGGACATCCATTAAAAAAATATTAAATCCCGGCCAAAAATTCAACCCAACACCCTCTTCCTGATAACTCATTACTCAAAACTGCAATACAGTTCAACTCTTATTTTAGAGATAGTATAACATCTCTAACCAAGGATTCCTCAACATCTAATCACAACCCTGCCCAACAGCCACATATCACCGCATCCACTTTCAACTTCAAACTGCGTCCACATCCTATATAAAACTACTCTTAAACAAGCTAAAACCATGCTCTTCTTCAGCTGATGACCTACCTAAGAACAGCAGCCGATATCATTGCCTATCCTGTCTTAATCCTTATAATAGATCAAGCCATGAATTGCACATTCCCTCTCTATGGAAAAAAGTCACATTCAGCCAACATTAATAACTTTAGATCAATAGCAATCTTATCTCCCTTCACCAAAATACTTGAAAAATATATTCAAAAGCAATTGGTAGCCTGTGTTTTGCATGAAGAACTCCTATCCCCTACACAACATGGCTTCCATCTTCCCATAGTACTAGCACTGCCCTTGTAACTTATGTAGATACTGTAAATAAAGCTAGAGATAATGGCAAACTAATGTCTCCTTTATTTCTACACTTGTCTAAAGTGTTTGATACAGTTTGTCACAGCAAACTTTTACCTCAAATGTCCTCATTAGGTCTCTCTCAGCCCACCCTTCTGTTGTTCAAAAACTACCTGTCCAGTAGGTATTAGTGAGTAAAATGACACGCTACACTTACTCCTTACCTCCCAGTCACCACCGGTGCACCACAAGGCTCTATCCTTGGTCCCCTCCTCTAACATTTTCATCAACACTCTCTACACATCCACCCTAATACAGTACGTAGATGATTCCACTCTCATTTGAACATCTAACAACATGGTACACTTCCAAAAAATTACACAGGAAGCTTTAACAGCTACTGAAACATGGCTTCTTAACTCACAACTCCTGCTCGGCCCAAAAAAAGACCAATCTATTACTTTTTTCCCCAAAATCCCTCTTTCATGAAAAAACTAAATTTAAAGTCCTCACTCTTGATAATACAACCATTGAAGTCACTTGTCATATCAAATTATTAGAGATGATAGTGGATGATAATTTTGCATTTGACCTGCATATACAAAATTGCATAAGAAAAACTCATCAAAAAATTAGGGATGCTTTACAGAACCAAAAACTTTCTCACCTATGCAACTAAACCTACACTTGCCACTATGGCACTCCCATCCTCACTAACCTTCAAGCTTCACAAAAATTAAAAATTGGACAATGCTATAACAAAGTTGCAAAATTTGCAAAAATTAACTAACATATACACAGCTTCTTACCACCAATAAAATTATCCAGAATCCATCTGCCTGTCCAGCACTAATAACCATTCTACACAATTATGTTCTCAGTCGTCACTGCAATTTAGTGACCAAAAACTCCTGCCTGTCTACAAACCTATCAAATCTGCTGGGCATTGCCTGTACTCATACAAGGCTGCTAAGGTCCAGAACTCCTTACCTGTATCTATCAGGCCAATACCCTCCCTCCCATCTTTCAAAACCACTTTGAAAGATGTCCTAGCTAAAATCTGGTTCTGTTCGTGCTCAAAACCAGGCTAAGCTATATCCGCAAATGGGAACAAGTACCTTTTCATTCCTTATACCTCCTTACACTCCCTTCTACACCTTCACTTACTTCCTTACTTCTATCAAATTCTCTTCTCTGACTTCTTTCTAAATATACCATAAGCCTGCTTTTCCCTCACTTCATATTGCAATTTCTGTTTGTATTAGACTAACTTTTCTTTAATTTCTCTACAAACTGTCTAAAATTTCTCTAAATATTAAATGATTGTCACGACTTGTATCGATTCTTAACCAATGTTTTTACATTATGTTACATTTGTTATAATTATTTAAACTGCAGATGTTTTTGTTTCATTTTTGAAGATTATCAAATTACTGTTCTTAAAATGTTTTGTAATAATTTGGAAGTTTTCTTACCAGGCCTCAACAGAAAATGGTGCCACTGAGTCAGACCTTCCCAGTAATCAAATGCCAATAAATAAATTAATATATGGAACCAGAGGAGCTGGAGCAATGATAGCAGTTTTCCTTAAACAGAAATGATTCTAGTTCAAAGCAAGAAGTTAAACGTAAATGTAGGAGGAGGAGGAATAAAAGTAAAAGCATTTTTAATACTTTTAGGGTGAAGAGTTCTGGGACCCAGTCATTTGTACAATGTCAGTTTAAGTGAGGGCCAATAATACAAAGTAATCATTTGTACAATGTCAGTTTATGTGAGGGCCAATAATATGCACTTTATTCACTACTGTGCAAATGTGGAGTTGGTGCAAATAAGTTTGGTGGGTGCGGAGAGGTGTCCATCCAAAATGTGATGCAGGAGTGCTTTACCTTTGCAAATGATATTCTTTGAGACTCACAGAAAGAGATTTTCATTCACTGCATTATTACTCTTTGTAATTACTTTCTGACAGTCAACATGAAGCCAGGATGGTTTTGTTTGGTTACTATGACTTTCTATCACAATGGAGTTTACAAACAAAATCAGAGCACATCTGCTGAAAGTTAAATACATTATTAGGAGTGAGCTGGCCATAAATGCAAGGAAGAGGCTGAGAATCATATAAGGGAATGGGCTGTGTGACTGAATGCACTGAATGAGGTTGTGGCATGGTAGAGGGAATAGTGATAAAACACTCTTTTAGGATTTTATCCATAATGAAGATTGGAAAAGAGGTAACTGCTGTTTTTCACCAAGAAGGTTTATAATTTAATATCAGAACAGTTTTGTATTATGGATGTGCAGTTTTGGTTTTATTTATGTTTTTATTGCTAGTAAAACTTATGTTATAGGTTTGGAATTGTGCTAGAATGTTTGTGGTGTTAGGGTTTAGTGGTCTGTTAACCAGCATCAGAATTTCTGCCTGTATTTCATTATTTTAGACCATGTGATACTTACCCCATAAGTTACAAAAGAACACAGGGTCTCAAAAGTAACATCTGGCTAATACAAAAAAAATTGGTTATCTGTGACTCACAATCAGTTATCTCTGTGTATCATACAAAAAAGCTAGTCTTATTTGAATGAATTCTTGCATTCTAAAAGTAGTTATACAATTATAGATCCATGTGCTGAGGAGGAGCGCATCTGTTGAATGGACTCAGCCCTTCATATACAGCTGCTGAGCTTGGGTGAATTTGTTGAACTGTAACCATGATTTCTAATCCATTATACGCTAAAGACTGCATAGGAATTCTGAATGGCTTGGAAGCTTCTATTAAAGATTTCTTATTGGCTGCCATTCTTTGTCTCGAGCATGCTGACACATCAGATTGAAACTTGCGGATTGATTAGTGGCTAGCTATTATTATATATACTAAAGGTTTTGGAACAGCCCTGTTACTGTCTATGCATAACCACTAGTTTGTATCATCAGAATAAAAGCTGCAGCGATGTCATGCATTTGCTCATGGCATGTCCATGTCAAACCACCTGTCTGGAATTTCCATTAGATGGCAGGGCTGTAGCTATGTCTTTAATAAGTCATCAGTCTGTAGCAGCAGTATGAAGAGAACAAGCACGATCCTCTTCTGACACTTTTGTTTGGTCATACATATGTAAATGCAAGTTGGAGATCCTAATTCAGTTATAAATGCTCTTGCCCTATCTTTGAGCTGGTTGCCCAGCATGAATTAGTTTAGAAAGTAAATGTGGTACTCAGTGTTGTATTATTGATTGCAACAACATGGAAGACCGACTTAAATGGATCTGAATTACAAGATTATTGTGCTGGAAATCTAGCAGAAAATATGACAAAATCCAAAACATATACTCATATTTCCTGTGATATGAAATAAAACTTTCAGCTTTGGTACTTGTGTCCTACCTCCAAATGTAAAGCAGTGCATTGATATTGAAGTATCTTCTTGCATTTCATAAATGTAACTGCTATCATTAAGAAAACAGTAATGAAACAATCTTTATCACTGCATTTTCTTATATCTGGTGCAAAATAAGTGTTTTGATTTGGATATGTAAATGTATTTGATGAAATATGTATGAACTAGTTAACTACAGATATTCTCTAGTGTCAAGAGAAAGCAGTGTTTAAATGTGGTATTATCTACATATTATATTTCCTGCAGGCATGTGCACAAACCACTTATATTGAAAACTGCAAGTAGAAAGGAAAAACTCCAACAGTCATGTTAGTGAGGTACAGTCAGATCTGGCACATGTATGCTAGTAATTACTTCAGCACTCCTTTGCTTGTGTGTACCACAGTGACCTTTAAATCTGTTCCATGTAATAAAATAAAATTCTGCTTAACTTAGCATTTGCAGTGATTTAACACTTGTGCTTTCTTAAGAAGCTGTACCAAGAATTTGTCCACCCACTCATGCTCTGCAGTATAAGTGAACATTTGCCAGACTGCAGACAATGAATCTGTCATGCACTTGTACAACAATGACAATTTCATAGCTATTTATGTTCTTGGATACTCATCCTCTGAACCCATGTTTGTACTTTTGGTAACTAAGCACTGTAACACTTAATCTGTCTTACTTAGTCCAAAAATGCTTTTAACTTTAGCTAACTCCGGTCTTCTAACAATGAAATACATGTCTATGGAATACGACAGCAGTGATGTTTTTTTTTTTTTGAAGTGACTCTTCATTCTGTAAAATAATTATAATTTCTTCCTCTACCAAACAAATACATAAATAAATAAATAATAAAAATAAAGTAAAATAACTTTTTTCAAAGAAATCCATTTACATAATATAAATTTGAAATGTTTACAAATGAAAATGTATTATGGATGTATGAATGTAGTGCTAAACCAGACTAAACAAATGAAATATGTCACAGTTCATGTTGCAGACCAAAGTTATATTCTTAAGCTTTTGCTCTGCATGGGACACTAGCACAAATGCAATGAAAAGTGAAGTGAAAAAGTTAAGCAGTGTTAGCGATGTACTATCAGATTTGTTTTTTAAAGCATGTGAACATTAAATCACCATAACTACTCCAACAGAATTTTATTTTATTACTCACTAAACTCTTACTGCACTAGTGGATTAAGTGATACATTCCAAGCCGTTCCAATTTTCGTAGGTCTACCCCAAAGCAAATCTTCTCTTAACCTTTATTCGCTACTTCTAAAACATTTGCAACTAATGTCAGATACGTCTTCCAAAGCAATAGAATTCTTTCTGAAGAGCTTATTTCATATTTATTTAAATCTGCAACAGTCCCTTCTGGAAGACGGTCAGTCTTCTACATCTACCAGGAGCACATATTTGCAGACAGTCTTTTATCAAAAATGTTTTAAAAAGTCATCCATGAACAAATTACAGCTCAGCTTAAATGTAATCATATACTCTGACATTCAGCATAGTATTTTGTCATCATTTAGTGGGATAGGGCTATAAACAGTATTGTGCAATATAATGATCAGACCTCTCAACCAATCGGGGACAAATTTCAACAGAATCAGGGACAAGTCAAGAAAAAATCAGGGACACTTTTAAAATATTAGTGCTATTAACTTGAAACATTGACAGAATCAGAGCATATGAATTATTACACATTTTCTGAAATAAAAAAGTCTATAACTCTTAATTATTGTCTTTATTCATTAAGTGCAATTCACCACCTTTGCTCCAAAAGTCACTAGTTTTAGGAAGGATTAAAAGGGGCAGAGCCAAAATTTGAGTCAAAATCAGGGACAGTTGAGAGGTATGATACTGATATGCACCATCTCAATTAACTCATTAAATGCAGCCGTACTGTGTAGAAGTCTGCTTTCAAGCCCTTTTTTACGGTTAGCCACCAACTTACCAGTGACTGAAATACAGGCTGCAGAATTGGAAAAGCGCTGATACATTAGGTTTAAGATCTACTGTTTGTAGATGTACTAGTTCATATCACACTTACCAAACCCAAAGGAAAAGAAGAACATTTAATTAAAAAATCCTCATAAAATACCGACATTCTTGAAAGCTGAGTAGTAGGGGCCATGCTTTTTTTTTTTACGTTCATAAACATATGTGAAAACACTTTCATACTAAAAATCTAATTCTCTGCAGAAATTATTCATCTCCTTCTCTGCAAGGCTCACGTATTTCAAAAGCAGAACCTAAATTGTACTGTTTTCACACACTTGAGGAATGGCCAAAACATGTAGGAGTGATAATAAATAACACCAAGCAAAGGTATTTATATCCACAATCTTTTCAGGCTTCACCAGCTTTATGCAAAATATAGCTAGCTACTGCTTCAGAAATAAAGGCTAGACATGTTTTTGTATATACCTCAATGTCCGCACTTTTTCTTTACAAACATTAACTTCACAAATATTTTCCTAGTACATCTACAAAAGACATCCAGCAGTCAGGGCAGCTATGGTGTCTAAAGGATGGAAAAGGAAAGTAATTTTTAAACCTCTGCTTACAATAAAACTGCTTGGCACTGTATCTTTAAAGAAATCATTGTGGTATAGGTACACCAAAAAGTCAATGTGACAAGTGCAGAGATGTTCAATATGGTGTACTACATTTAAAATAAACCTTTACTGACCTGCCTAGGAAGGAAGGTCACATAAAACAGCAATTTCAATACTAGGAACTCCTCTTAAACTGGAATTTGTTGAGAGGGATTACTACATGCTCGCACTTGGTTTGTTTGCTTGTGTTTTACCGGTCTATCATTTTTTTTGGATTCTTGTGGTGCCAGCATGGAATCTCCTTCGCCAGTGGTGCAGACACCCTTGGAAACGTCCTTGGGTGAATTAACTATTTTAATCCCACAATTAAATCAAAGGATGGATAAGCTGGAACAATTTCCAATCTTTCAGCAAGTCTCACAACCTTCGCATTTATCTCAACTTTCTACATACAGTTTTCCAAGTTCATCGTCGCAAACAGGGAATAATGTAGTGACTGAGTCAGGTAACCAACCTTCCCAGATTTTAACTGCAGGTACTGATATGAGCACTAGGGTAGGAACTAATGTTCACCCTAATCGGCTTAATCAGTCTACTAATTTTCATCCTGTCAATTTTAAAGCGTTTTTAAAGTGTTCTAATACTTTTAATCAGGAATCAGTTACTGTTAACCAAAATTTGTGAAAAATTATCAGAATTCGACAGATGCCTTCTTAAAATTAAAACAAATTACAAATGGACTCTGAAAATTTCAGAGAATGTATTAAAAGACATATTGTGCAGAAAGGCCTGCGCCTATGGAGCTTCCCTACAGTCTTGGTCGAAAATTCACTATTTCATAAAGAGCTTCGTCATCTCTTTGACAAACACGAATTTGAATATATGAACTTAATTATTAAGTTTAATAATAATAATACCACTGAAATGCTTACTAAGGATATCTTGGGGCTGAACAATTCCATTACTCAAGAGCTAGCTTTTACTGACAACCAGTTCAAATATGCTCACATCCTACAGTCTATAGAAGAATAGATGAGTGTGATAAAAAACAGTAAAATTAAGAAATCGATGAGGAATGTGGAAGCATATAACAATACCGCCTATCCAGCCCCCCCCCCAGCTCACAAGTATGGTCTAATAGACCAAGAGAGGATTCTAATGGTCTTGACACCCATGAAACAAATAATGATTGGTATGATGAAAATCTTGATGATGGTGATGATTTTTTAGGGAATCCACCCCCCCCCCGAGGTGGTCTGAGCGCCTGAAGAATCAGAACAACTAGAGCAATGTGCAGCCAATGTGTCCATCAAGGGGTGTGCAGTCCAACAGAGGGTCTTGGAGAAATCATCGAGGCTGTGGTCCTCAGAATTGGAGGGGGAAGAATCGGGTCAAATAGCTTCTGAGTCACTAATTCCAGGTGAGACTTTGCCAGCATTACGTATTGCTACTAATACGAAAGGTGACTTTAAAGTTTACAACTATTCATCTTTGGAGATTTCCACTGAAATGTGTGACTTTTTTTCCAAAGGATGGACATTTGTTCCTTCTAAGCATATGAATTATGTTCAGATGATGATGGTCTTGAGACTTTATGGTCGTAAGTTAAATTTACACTTACTGTTTCTGAATGAAGTTTATATTAATAATCCATTAAGAGTGGCCAGCACATATAACCCACCCCTCCACTCTACTTTAATTCTTTTCCAAAATATGTGTGAGCTTGATATTAGAGAAGCATTTAATAATAAAAAAAACTTACTCAAGACAACCTTAATATGAATGAATGTGTTGTCTTTGAATTTTTGAAAAAATAATTCACATGTGCGTTTTATCAAGCCAGATAAAGGTGGAGGTCTTGTTATTGATCAATGTGATTATGTTAAAAAAATGAAAAGTCTTCTTAACTCAGATACTTACAAAAAGAGTTCTATCAATGAAATGAACATATTGTATGGGAGAATTCATAGTTATATTTACAATTTATTTTTTGAAGGATCAATTGATAGCCATCAATATAATTTTTTAAACATTGATTTTCCTATAACACCTATTATATTTGGTCTTCTGAAATTGCATAAGGATGTACATCAACCCCCTATGAGTCCTACAGTAGATGCTAGGGGTTCTATTACACAACCTATAGCGCAATTCTTAGATTCAGAATTAGAGAGTATTGTGTATGCTGTACCTTATGTCTGTATATACTCTTGGGACTTCCTTTAATGTTTAAATGGTCTCCCCTATAATAAAAATTGTGTGTTCATTATGACTGATATTAAAAATTTGTACACTACAATTCCACATTCATCCAGGGAAGAATGGGGAGAGTTCCTAGTTCAGAAGGGTCTATCACAAGACCGTATTAATACTTATGAACTTTTGTTAGCCCTAGTATTAACATCTAATTTTATTTTGTTTGAAAAAGAAATTTCTTTACAACACGACGGTATTGCTATGGGCTCTGCATGTGGTGGGCTATACGCTAACATTGTGATGATTATGTGGGAACATAAATATCTACTAAATTCCCCTTATTTTTCATGCTGTGATTTGTATTATCAGATATCAAGATGATATCTTTATTTTGTGGTCCGGTAATATTAATGGAATTGATTCCTTTGTTTCCTACATTAATAACACCACTAATTTTCTTAGATTCACTCATGTAGTTGAGTTTGTACAGATTGCTTATTTAGATGTGTTATTGATGAAAGATGTTACAAATCACAGATTAATGGCTAAAATATATAATAGGCCCACCTATTCTAATTCTTTTTTTCATTTTCATAGCAATCATCCATTATTTCAAAAACGAGCTATTGTTAAAGGGCAGCTTGTTAGAGCTGCCCGTATGGTAACAGATTGGTCCCATTTTGTTGAAGGATGTGAGCTTTTAAATACTATGTTTTTAAACCGAGGATATCCTGAGTCATTTATCATTGGACTTATACTAGAAGTAAAAGAAAAAAGAATTAAGGGCCATTTTCAACCTCTTTTGAATAATGGCCCTTTTAGTTATGGTATAATGAATTTGCCACATTTAGATTCAAATACAGGAAATGAATCAAATATTTCATTGGTTGATACCGATGGTAACAGTGAACCTATTGGTAGACAAGGGATTAATATGTACACCAATGCCTTCATCACAGCATTTAGTGACGATAGTTATGCCATTACAAATATTTTTATAAAAAATTGGAATGTATTAATGAATGACACTGATATTAGAGTACGAGTAGGTGATAAACCCGCTATTGTTTTTAAAGGAGGTTTTAATTTGAAGAACATTTTTGAACATTCTAAAACACTTTCCAACAAAGGACATATGATAAAATGTGGGACTTGTGTTTTTTGTAAACACATTTTAACAGTAAGCCAGGTCACTTCAATCATCAAAGTATACAAATTCTTGGCAAACCAAGTTGTAGCACTAAAAGGGCTATGTACTGTGCCATCTGCTCAGGCTGCCCATGTTTTTATGTAGGCAAGACCGAGCGGAAACTAAAAAATCAAATTAGTGAGCATTTATCCGATATTCAAAACAAAAAAATAACTAATGCAATGTACAGGCACATTTCTGACCATAAAGAACATTCTTTTAAATTTATAGTGTTGCAAACTTTGTCTGAACTGAACAGAGGTGGTGCTTGGCCATTACTCCATGAAAAAGGCAAATTATCATGGCAACTTCGGCTGGCTGCACACTATTGGCCAGGTTGAAATGAAGCAGCAACAGTTTTATGTCTGCTTAAATTAAAAGATATCTCTGTGTGATCCAGGAACTGTTTAGATGAAAGTTAAACACTATGAGGGTAATTTTATTGTTAGCAATATGTCATGAATAGTATATAAAAAAATAAGGTTAAGCTACGGACGCGTATAAGAGGAGGCATGTCTGTTGTTATCCACTGTGGGTGAGTTATAATATTCATATTTATTTTCAGCAGTTGCTTTTGATTTAAGCTGTTCTATCGAATTTCAACTGGAATTTGTTGAGAGGGATTACTACGTGCTTGGACTTGGTTTGTTTGCTTATGTTATGGAATCATACAATGTTTCAGCCAGAGGATTAGATTTTAATGTTGACAAAATTTTACTACATTGACACTTGATTTTTACAAGTGCTGTACTTTTGTTTTTGTGTGCACAGAAGATGGCGAACAGGGAAAATGTAAGTTTTGCTTCTGTTTTACATTTTTTTTTCTTTTCTTAGAGCTTGAGTGAGTTTGCAGAAAATATAAATATGCATCAGGAGTGTGGGAGCTGTGCCAATTTGTTCTGGGTAGTAAAGGCTGCAAATACAATTATTTTATTATCTATAGATTTTTAATGGTTTGAGCGTATAATGTGTTAGTTATGGCTGCCTGTATCGTTTCTGAGAAAGATGTGATTCATCCTAATAAATCCATCCATGATCTTTGCCTCATATATCATTTCTCCTTAATATATTCTACTTAACTATTTCTTTATGCTGCAATTCCTCCTACATTGTTTCCTCAAGCCAAATAAATCATGGTTTCCTATTATCAACTAACGTATTTTACTCTGTTCTTAGCATTGCATTTAAATAATATCTTTTTCTTGTACCAATAACCCTCAGTCTTTGATAAAATCTGTTTTCTGAGGTTTTACATTTTTCCTCTCCAGTTTTTACTTTTATTCTTTCCATATTTAGAATTATATTTATTTATTCATTAAATTGTCACACTATTTTTTATTTTAAATTCATACACCATATTGCTAAATTTATCCACTTTGAATAAATGGTCACAAATAATTTGCAATTGCTGTATGAAACAGTTTAACAATAAAATAACTATATAAAAAATTTACAAAGCAACAAGAAAAAAAAACTTTATATACATCATAGCAGCATCGGTGAAATAATAGAGAGAAAAATAATATATGTCAATAAAGAGTGCACTCTGTGTAAAAATTAAATATTTAGACTTATTAAACAGGGTAATACATATTTAAATAGAAGAATACTTAAGTAAAAGCAGAAATTTCATAACCAGTTATCTGATTTTAAAAAGAAGATATAGGAGGGGTGCTCCCATATGAGGTATTCTGCAGAAATATTTTTTTATTGCATAAAATTATATTGGCATTCTCAGAGATACAAGCAATGTGAAACAAGATGTTATACACACAGCAGCATCTGTCCTAAATTGAATTACCATACTACATATTTTTTGTAATTAGGAAATATAACACAAAGATACAATAAAAAGAGAAAAAGGAGTTTTATACTGGGAAAGTTCCCTCTCACCATACCTCTTTGCTTTTGTGTAAATTCCATGAGCGCACATCAATGAGGAAGAGTGAAGAACCCTGTATTACTAATACAACTATAAAACAAATGAAAATAAAAATACTATATATACTATACTGCATCCTAGTCTTACACAATACAAACTTTGTGTCTTAGCCTTTTGTCCCATACTATCACCCCACAATAATGTTATTTTTGTGTAAAGTGTTGTGTTTTATGATTGGGTACAGTAAACTGTTCTTGACTGGATAGACATATCTAAGGCAAACTGCAGCTACTTAAATGTCTTGTTTAGATGTGCTCAGCATATAGTCTATGTCTCTGTCCCTAATTTTTGTTAAGATATTCCAGCAATATATGTATATTTGTAAGGTTTTTTTTTCCTTTTACATGTATTTTGTCTATATTCGGATCTTTTGGGCATAGACCTCTGTTATAAATGAGTTTTCAGCAGTGTGGGAGATTCCTAGTAAAAAGGGGAACTAAACAGATATTCATACAGACAAGAAGACAGAAAGATGTGTTTGTGAAGAAGCCCAAAGTGAATGGATTAAAATAAAAGCAAGCAAACCCTGAATGTAAATAATGCGTTTTGGGCATCAACCTTTCTACTTGGTTAATTTACTTATATTAATGCAATGGCTATTATCCTGGTGGATACCAGAAGCAAAGCAAACTGTATGCAGCTAGACTGCTAAATTATTTGTGACAAAATGAAGTGAGAATAAAATACATGCTATTTTGCTTTAGGTTGAATTTATTGGCTGTCCTTACACCCACTGGCATTCTGATTAATGTGGAGCTAGATGGATTCAAAGGAGGAATGACAATTTCATACAAGAATGTGCTGCTAAGAGATATAGCAAAGTATGAAGAATAATACTCAGTGAAAAGTCATAGCTGAAAGACAAAGCTGGGCAGGGGATTAAGAAGGCAAAAATAAGCAGAATTTTTAATCTGCATTAAATATTCACAGTTACCACACAAGTATCTTTATTAAGAACTTGCTCAGCTTCCATTAAAACAACTCATTTTGGATTACTTTCTACAGAAGTTATCTAAACTTTCTAGAAGGCTCACATTGGTGTAAATGTGGGAATATTATTATTCAAACCCTTGTAAATCATATTAGATCACATGGTCGTTTGTAGTGAAATACTGAAATAAGAGTACCTATACTGAAATCTGTCTGACCAAATGCCATAGGCAGACTTTAGATAGCATAATTCACTTTTTACTTTTATTTGTCCATTGCAGCCATGAAGCCTTTTGTAGGCTTACATTTTATCAGGGATTTGACTAAGGCTATGAGAGGAGGAAGAAGTGCCCAAAATTTAATTACTTTGGCAGAAACTGTCATAAAGAGGAGTCATCTCCCAAAGATGTGTAAATATCAAAATAAGACTGTCCCAAATAACGTGCATGATACCAAGACAATCAAGAAAAGTAGATGCTTGTATGTACCATTGAAATTAAATGATCTGACTCTCACATCTGAGAATAAGGATGCAAGGCATCCAGATAATCAGTCTGACTGATGACAGAAACTTAGATTTAATAAATAACATTTTGCATTTAAAATAGACATGGATACAGAGTATATTTTGGAAGAAATATGTTTAAAGCATTATATCTAAATGTCACTGAAAGTAAAGCAATATACACATTTGTGATTATTCAGGGCACTGCCTATAGCTTTTAGGTCAGGAGAAACTGACATATGAATATAAACATAGAAGCACCCCTTTCTTAAATAATAAAACTGAATCAATATTTTGCCTAATTTTGTCACTTGGCTTGTGAAAAACTGGGCATGCAAAATGCTTTCACAAAGCAGAAGCACAGTATAGATCTGTACAGGAACAATAATGCATATATCATCCGAAATACTGTAGAGAGCCATAGCAATGATTTTGTATGACTATTCCTCTTTATGTACAGGCTTGGGGTGCTTGCTGGGAGAATGTCTTAATTAAATATTAAGCCTTTCATTCTGTGTCTATTATGTATGCTTCAAGGAAAGTATTAGTTACTCTCAGGAGTAAAAATGAACAGTAAATAACATGAACAAAAGCTTAGGCGTCACTTAGAAACACAGACAACACGAGTGAATAATTGGGTCACTGTTGTAAAGCAAGACAGGATTAGTATTTGTTTAGTTCCACAAGATCTGAGAAGAGTGATTAAAACATAGTTGTTTCTATTGCTTCCAGCTGAACAATTTTCATTGATACTATTTTCTGTATTAGGTGAAAAACGGGGATTCTAGCATATAACACTAGACGATGTAAAGTATAGATTATGTACATTCATGATGCCTTTAGGAAGACAATTTCTTGATACATCTCTTTGGCATTCATTCTGTCCCACAAGTATTACAAATATTTTTTACACATATATTTGAAGGCTTAGAAGATATTGTGAACACAATTGCTGATCAATCAGAATGGGGTTAGACATAAAAAGAACATGTCAAGACTAATATAGCTATTAAATACAGTGAGACAGTGTGGAATAGCCTGAAGTACATGGGTGATATTCGATCTTCTGAGGGCTGGAGTCTGGAATGTCAGTAAATGTGCCAGTGCTGATGTAGAAGACAGGAACTCATTAATTAGATTTTTGGAAATCATATGTTATTGTATAAAATTTAAAGCTAACTTATTTAAGATTTCTATGCCTCTTAGAAAGTGAGTGGAGAAGGTTGTAGGCAAAGAATCGAGTCATAGACTGGAAAATACCTTTGAAAGAACTCAGTTGTGAGGGCTGCCACATTCACCTCTGAGTTTTACCAACACCTGAACAGCTGCGTATAAATGTCAGTATGAATCCACCCTAAGTATAGTGGCAAATACATGACTAAACCTCTCTGGTGAACTCCTGTATTGCTATAGTGTACATCAAATGTAGGAAATAATGAAACGTTGCAAGAAATAAAACCATTTCCCTACCTCAAGAATACAGTGGAACATGCAAGGAACTTAAAAACACTAGACAATGTAAAGCAATGCATACACTTATAGTTACCACACATTCTAAAGGAAACTACAAATCTTTCTTCAGTTATGTCAGAAATGTATGGAATAATATCCAACAATACAATGAGCTCATCCATAATAATATCACCTGCTCTGACTGTAGGGATATAGCTAATTCAATAACAGACAATGTTTTGCTAACTTTACCACTGTTACCTACATTGCTGCCCTATTATTCCTGAGAATTTAGTTTCCCCTGGAATCATACTGGAAAAGTATTAGAATCCCTGTCAAAGACTAAAATAATACTTCCATAGGACCACATAACATTTAGTATTTTACATTTGGTAACCAGGAAAGTCTGACTAGACACAAGTCCTTTTCAGCATAGGCCCGGGGAGAAAAGCTCCATATACAAGTTACAAAATTAGATACAATTACAATTTCTATTACAGTTATGAGACTTCCAATGTACAATACAGTGATACAAAGTACAAAATACAGTACAATACAATTACATTTTGGAAAATACAAGAAAGATGATAATATACAATGCACAGTACAGTAATTAAAGAATGTCTAATAACAGAGGCAGTTTAGGGGTTATATGTTTAGTTGTCAGGGAAAATTCCATGTTGCAGATTTATGTATCAACAAAATACATAGACACATCTGTAAAGGAGCCAAGTATCTGCCAGATGTGTTTTCAGCATTTGTTTAAATGCTGTTAAGGAAGACTGGGATACTATGTTATGGGGCAGAGTATTCCATTTCCTGGATATGAAGTTATAAAACATACCAGGATGCATGCTCATCACTGGATATGAAGTTATAAAACATACCAGGGTGCATGCTCATCATTGGATATGAAGTTATAAATCATACCAGGATGCATGCTCATCATTGGATATGAAGTTAGAAAATATACCAGGATGCATGCTGATCATTGGATATGAAGTTAGAAAACATACCAGGATGCATGCTGATCACTGGATATGAAGTTAGAAAACATACCAGGATGCATGCTGATCACTGGATATGAAGTTAGAAAACATACCAGGATGCATGCTCATCATTGGATATGAAGTTAGGAAACATACCAGGATGCATGCTCATCATTCTATATGAAGTTAGGAAACATACCAGGATGCATGCTCATCATTGGATATGAAGTTAGGAAACATACCAGGATGCATGCTCATCATTGGATATGAAGTTAGAAAACATACCAGGATGCATGCTCATCATTGGATATGAAGTTAGAAAACATACCAGGATGCATGCTCATCATTGGATATGAAGTTAGAAAACATACCAGGATGCATGCTCATCATTGGATATGAAGTTAGAAAACATACCAGGATTCATGCTCATCATTGGATATGAAGTTAGAAAACATACCAGGATGCATGCTCATCACTGGATATGAAGTTAGAAAACATACCAGGATGCATGCTCATCATTGGATATGAAGTTAGAAAACATACCGGGATGCATGCTCATCATTGGATATGAAGTTAGAAAACATGCCAGGATGCATGCTCATCACTGGATATGAAGTTAGAAAACATACCAGGATGCATGCTCATCATTGGATATGAAGTTAGAAAACATGCCAGGATGCATGCTCATCATTGGATATGAAGTTAGAAAACATACCAGGATGCATGCTCATCATTGGATGTGAAGTTAGAAAACATACCAGGATGCATGCTGATCATTGGATATGAAGTTATAAAACATACCAGGATGCATGCTGATCATTGGATATGAAGTTAGAAAACATACCAGGATGCATGCTCATCATTGGATATGAAGTTAGAAAACATACCAGGATGCATGCTCATCATTGGATATGAAGTTAGAAAACATACCAGGATGCATGCTCATCATTGGATATGAAGTTAGAAAACATACCAGGATGCATGCTCATCATTGGATATGAAGTTAGAAAACATACCAGGATGCATGCTCATCATTGGATATGAAGTTAGAAAACATACCAGGATGCATGCTCATCACTGGATATGAAGTTATAAAAGATGCCAGGATACATGCTTATCATTGGATATGAAGTTAGAAAACATGCCAGGATGCATGCTCATCATTGGATATGAAGTTAGAAAACATGCCAGGATGCATGCTCATCACTGGATATGAAGTTAGAAAACATACCAGGATGCATGCTCATCATTGGATATGAAGTTAGAAAACATACCAGGATGCATGCTCATCATTGGATATGAAGTTAGAAAACATACCAGGATGCATGCTCATCATTGGATATGAAGTTAGAAAACATACCAGGATGCATGCTCATCATTGGCTATGACGTTAGAAAACATACCAGGATGCATGCTCATCATTGGATATGAAGTTAGAAAACATACCAGGATGCATGCTCATCATTGACTATGAAGTTAGAAAACATACCAGGATGCATGCTCATCATTGCCTAGTATGCACCTACCCAAATTGAAGACCCTCAGCCTATATACAGCGTTTGTTCCTGGAGCCTGCAGAACAGCCACTATGTGTCCACTACACAAGGGTGGTCCTTCAATAGACCCAGGTAATTATAGACCCATCAGCCTCACCAGTCTTATTTGCAAAACTATGGAATTTACGGTAGCAGAACTCATTTATTCAGAAACAGGCAAGTTAAATGGGCTGTTCCTATTTTCTGAAACAATAAGTAAAAAGGTCACACAGGAAAAACAATTGGTGAAAAATAAACAAAAAGAAAAATCTAGCAAAGCTAGACTTTCCACTGAGTAATACCTTAAACCTCTTGTATTAGAGGTGACATGGAATATATGCAAATTACCATTGTCCGAATCAAGTAATCTTCTGTGGAAATGTTATAGGAGCTGTTGGCAGTCTGGCACAGTGTTTATCTTGACCTAGCCAAGACGTTTGGCACAATACCCATGCTGATATTATTGAATGATTAGACAAGCTTAATGTAAACCCATACATTGTCCACTGGATTTTAAATTGGCTATACAACAGATTTTAAGTTGGAAGTTGTTGGTTCCCTCTCTGAATGTAAAATGATAACTAGTGGGGTACCACAGGGTCAGTTTGGGTCCTTCTCATATTTTCCATTTATTTTGTTGACATCCAAGCCAATATCTCAGAAGTGATGAAATAACTGCAAAATGCCACTGTTATCTGATAATCCACTAAAATAAAACAGTCCCAGCAAGGACTGTAACAAGGACATGCATTATATATCAAAAATGGTCTCAAACTAAATGAAAAAAGTGTAGCATAGCAGCATTTGACATAAAGGTCGTTCCAATCTCAAATGTTTTAAATCATGCTCCTCTTCAGATGGAGAAGGTCAAAAGAGACTTAAAAACGTGTAGATAATGCTTTTTCATTTGTTCATCATATTTGTACCATAGTATCTTACTATTTGGTCCAATTAATTTCCAATGGAGTATTGTCAAGGTCTAACAAAGACATCCTACCACTGTACTCTTCCCTTATCAGACTCATCACTGAATAAAATACCCCCTTTAGTATGTACAAATGCAAACATATTGTTCAACTGAAAAGACCCCGCAGATTTCTAACCAAGAAAACTAAATGTTTTAAATCATTCAACTACTCCAATAGATTAGCATGACTCTCCTTAAACTAATCAGCTTACAAGTTGCTAAAAGTTGACCAACCAGTGACTCAACAAACACCTGCTCAAGGGACCTAAAGATACTCCAACAAATAAACAAGACTTACTGGAGTGATAGGTTCCAAACTCACCATGTTTTTTGCCTATGGAATAAGTTACCTTTATTGGTCAAAGTACTACTTTGCCTACCTTTAGGGTTAATCTTGATGACTGATTGAGTAAACATAAATTTAGACCTCGGTTATCATGTATGGCTCAGCTCAATTTGAGAAACGTGCACAATTAAATGCTTGAAAAGGGTGACAAGAACTTTTAGGTTTGCCTGCTTGAAGCTGTTCCTATGTTCATTGAAATCAGTTAACAGAAGTGTCATATTAAAATTTGATCTGCATGTATAGCATAGTATTAAAAAACGAACAATTCTTAACTACATCTTCAAAAACTAGTCTTGTCAACACTTTTCTGCTACTGTCCCTCCTATATGCTACCCTATCCTAACCAACTCACAGACCACTCTCAAACAGCAATTAGAATTCTGCTATAATAACATTGCCAAATTTGTTACCAAATGCCACACACTCCACCTGTCACTGTGTTCCTCTCCAATCCATTAGACATCTCACCTCTCTCATCTCCTTTCCTATCCACACTTCTCTTTAATTCATAACCTGATTTTCAGTTTAGCAGCTTATCCTGGCTTTAGCTGTATACTTTATTTCTACCTCCCCTTTAGATCATTGAGGTCTGAGGGTAAACAACTTCTAAGCACCTCTAAATACAACAAAACTGCTTGAAAAACCCTTTACTCCTACTCTGTAGCCAAAACCAGGAATACCTTTCTCCTTCCCATTAGAATTATTTCCAGTTATTTTACTTTCTATCAATCATTAAAGGAGTTCCTAACCTCCATCTGGGCCAGTCCTGGCTGAAGCCCATTGTACCTCCAAGCTATGCTCTCCTAACTTCCTTTCCTTTCTCTACTCTCCTTTCCACTCTACTTGACCTTTATAGCTACATTTAACTTTGCCTCAACATTCTATAGAATCCTTCACTATACCTCTGATTCAGTTCATTTGAATTACTCAGCTGACCTAAATATCACTTTTCAAGCAATCCAATTTTGAAAACATTGTTATGTTTTCTATGTATAACTTATTACTATTACTTAGATTTTATAGGATGTACTCTTATTTCTACTTAGGAATACATTTATAAGTCTCTACAAGACTGTAATACCTCCATTATCAAACCTCTTGCTATGTAAGTGAATTGTTCTGTTGTAGTTCATGTTGATAATGGAGCTTTTCTCTCCAGGCCTCTGCTGAAAATGGCTACAATGACCCAGCTGAACTATCCAGGTAAACCAAAGTCAATAAATAAATCTGTATTAAAATATTCAATGATCTTACAAGAAAACAGACCTGAAATCTCTGTACAAGGTATCACTATAATTTTATTTTATTTTATTTATCAGTGCTTTACTGGCTGTTTTATTCAAACTTTTCCAGCTCAAGCAGATGAGGCCTTAGTTTAATGTCTCATCTGAAGATTAGAATGTTATAGTGGATGCGATATAATTGGTAGAAGTATGTTTCGAAAGTGAAATGCATACCATGGAAGGAGCTATCTATAGTAGATATGTTGGACAAATCATACTAGAGGAGAATGAAGTTACTGGAAGAACTTGTAGTCATTTGAAAGGTAAAGCACTTTGAGATAATTATCAAAAATTAATTTAAAAATCAAATGTATACATTATCAGCTTTATCTCCATGCACCACCCAACTCATTTGCTAACCCTAACCATACTCATTGTATCACTAAAACCCTTTCCCCTAACAACACCACTACACAAGACAAAAGGAAGAAAACACACAACATCAAATAGGCACAACAGTAAATCTTTCCCCAACCCTACTCTAACCCATGAACACTTGTATATACACAGTACCCACTATAACACAATCATGCACATTTCACAATCACCACTTTTTCAGTCAAACATTCAGCTTTCTACACACTCCTTCATACTATTCAATTGATGTGTTTATTTTAAGAGGTACACTGTGGCATTTATCACTATCCTCTCTCCTCTCTCTAAAGTCCTTGAGAAATGTATACACAAACAAGTTATGCTTTATCTCACACAGGAAAAACTACTCACTCCTATTCAGCACAGTTTCTGTCAAAAAGCATAATACATCCACAGCTCTACTATCCTTCTTCAACAATATCACTCTAGCCAAAGACAACTGAAACCTGATATCCTGCTTATTCTTTGACCTCTCAAAGGCTTTTGGCACGGTCTCTCACACTCTCCTACTTAAACTTACAGACCTTAACTTCTCCCCAGATACAGTAGCATGGTTCTCTAGCTATCTCACTGTGAGGCAGCAGTCAGTGAAATGTGACCCAGCTTTATATACCTCCTCCCAGTAAGAACAGATGTTCCCCAAGGATCCATTCTTGGTCCTCTACTATTCAATATCTTCACCAACTCACTTTACTCCTCTTGTACTAAAATCCATCAGTGTACAATATGCTGATGACTCAACAGTCATCACCATTGCTAACTCACCCTCTAAAATCCTAACAACTACCCAGACATGCTTTAACTAAGTAGAGACCTGGCTCACCAATAACCAGCTCATCCTCAATCCAAAAAAAAACTACAGCTCTTTCTTCCTAAATCTGTAAACCACATCAAATCTTCCTTCTCCATAACATCCCTAAACAATACTCCAAAAGAAGCTGATACTAGCACAAAACTACTTGACATTACCATAGATGATCAACCAAAATTCGACCTACACATTAACAATTGTATGAAAAAAACACCAAAAGCTAGGACTCCTGTATAAGAATAACAAATTCCCCACCACTGAAGCTAGGATCTCTCTTACTCATGCCTAACTTCTACCTTGCTTAACTTACTATTCCCAAATACTTACTAATCTGAACTCCTCCCTACTCACCAAATTAGAAACAACCTATTACAAGATAGCTAGATTTGCTGCTCAACAAACATATAAATCACACCACCACTGTCTCTCCCTAAAACACCTAAACTGTCTCGAACTACCTCATCTGCTCCTACAATCCCAGGTCCAAATCATACACTCCATTCTATATCAGCCTGATTTCTGCCCTAGTTTATCATCCCTTATCTCCCATTACACCCCTACCAGACATCTCCGAAACAGAACCAAAGACCTATTAAACGTTTACAAAAGAAAATCTAAAACAGGGTGAAACTTATATAGCTACCACCCCTCCATTGTTTGGAACAAACTCCCACTTGAAGTTAGGAACCTAACTCTCCCCAAATAATTCATATTAGCCACCAAAGACTACTTTAAAAAACACTGGACCTGCCATTGTACACCCCCCCCCCGCCTTGACCACTACCTACCCACATAGTAGTGTCAAATTAATCCTTGATAGCATGAACTACTTACATTCTATTGCCTTCTATGTTACCTCCTAAGCTTATGGTATACTCTGCCTACTGAACCTTAAATTGGAAAACTTTCTAAGCTATACCTTATTACTTACAATATTTTAATTGTTACTATCCTTTGTTAATAGTATTGCATAATTAAACAACAACTGGATTAATTATTTGTAACTGCTTGAAAAATTTTATTGTTATGTCATTGTTTTTGAACTTTTCGGAGCCTTTCTCCCTGGGTCTAAAGGGCTTGAAGTCAGTCGGACACACCCGGTCAACAAATGTAAAATAAATAAATTTAGGGAGTTAAGTGCCATGATTCACTTTTATTATGTTCATTCCTTTTTTATTTGAACAATTTTAATACAAAAAGCTTTGCAAACTTTTTTTATTAAACCATTGCCTAATTACATTTAGAGTTATCCTAAGTAGAATCATCTTAGGGATAATGTGCAGTGCATCCATAGACTTTAAGAGAGGCATCTCTTCACATGTGCGGTGGTGCATACTTTTAAAACATTTACTGGATGAAAATGTGCAGCCAAAGACATCCATCAATGGGGCAAAAATGCTGTTTGGTGCTTCCTACATCACAAATTGAGGTGGCAGATTATGTTTCACTTTATGAGAGCATCACTAAGGCAAGGAACACCTAATGTTATTATATTAGGTAATTGCCCACATTTCAAAAATGCAGAATCTAACAGGTATGAACATAAATTCGGGTTCAAGCATGGAACTATTGAGGCTTCCATACCGAGATGATCATGTGACTAGAACATGAAAACAGTGAAATACCTGACAAGCACTACTGTTAATAGTAACTATAGGAGTTGTCATCTTGCAGTTTTGAAACAGATGAAGCATCCATTACAGAATACTTGTCTCTTACCAACCAGATTGCTAATGGGAAGAAGAATGAAGGTTTAATTAACAATTTATTTTACGTTATTAATGCTACAGAAAAAGCCAGGGCAGCCACGGTGGTGCAGCAGTTAGCGTTGTCACCTCACAGCAAGAGGTTCTCCGGTTCGACCCTCGGCTGGGGTGCCTTCTGTGCGGAGTCTGCATGTCCTCTCTGTGGTTGCATGGGTTTACTACGGGTGCACCGGTTTCCTCCCACATCCCAAAGACATGCTGTAGGTGAATTAGACACTCTAAAGTGTGTGTGTGTGTGTGTGTGTGTGTGTGTGTGTGTGTGTGTGTGTGTGTGTGGTGTGTGTGTGTGTGTGTGTGTGTGTGTGTGTGTGTGTGTGTGTGTGTGTGTGTGTGTGTGTGTTTGCCTTCCATGGAAGGATGGGCGCTGGGCTGGAAACTCAACACCGTAAAACTCTACTGCCAATCATGAGCAGACAGGTGATCCACTGTGGTGACCCCTAACCAGGAAAAGCCAAAAGAAGAATCCTACAGAAATGAGGCAAGGAAAAAAAAGATGTCAGAAAGAAGTCAATTATGGAAGAAATACTTGTCTGACAAGCACTCCATAAGACTCTCTGCACTGCAAAAGGGGATGGATTAAAACTGCAAAATTCTGCCATGCCTTAGGATGAGCAGCTAAAAGCAGCTGAGCCAAGACGGTTGTAACTCTAGGAAAGGATGGTCCATTCTACATTACTGCTAGCAACAATACAAAAATCCATCCCGAACCATAACAAAACTACTAGGAGTCATTACTGACAATAAGCTCAGATTTGACATGCACATATCACAAACAATCAAGAAGGTACACAAAAAAATCGAAACACTATACAGAAACAAAACATTTCTAACAGACAGTTCCAGGATTGCTATATCTCAAACCCAGGTTCTGTCAATCCTTCTCTATGCTTCTCCCATACTTACCCATCATAAAAAGTGAGATTTAAACAAGGTAGAGTCATGCTACAATAAAATAGCTAAATTTGCCACAGAC